>NW_004797659.1:614328-628164 GCF_000002075.1 Aplysia californica
GGAGGGTTTTCTGTTCCAAAAGTTCGCCAACTTCACAGCTTTCTCAAACATATCTCAAAATCCAAAAAACAATTTAAAAAACAAACAACATTATTGTGGTTAGCTGTGTGATTCTCGGGAAAGTAGTCGAGTACGGTTGACATTGAAGAAACCAAGGACAGGCCGAGGCGTGAGCCACGGACTTTTGAAGACTGCGTGAGTAGCGGTCGAGGCGCAGCGCAGAGAGTTGCGACGAGTCAGTGCAAGTTGGATCGCTACATGAGGTGGGTGTGTGTAGTAAAACCGTATGCATGACTTCAGCGTAGCAGAAGTTTGGGAAATTAAAACATGATGCCTTGTCTTGGTCTTGGCAACGTTGTTGCCATAGAGACTAGATCTAGATCTAGATCTATAGATACTAAGATAGATCTAAAAGAAAACATAATTACATATAGATCTAGACTATATACCGCTAACTTAGAAAATTACAGTCTAGATCTATAGTCTATATCTGCTCAGTACCTAGATCTAGACCTAGAATCTAGATCTAGATCTAGATCTAGTTTTGAAAAATATGACGTGAAGAATTTCAAGTTTCACAAAATGTCAAGGATTTTCGAATAGCCTAGATCTAGATCTAGATCTAGGCCTAGTGTTTTGACAGAGCAGGTAGAGCATTTGGTTTTTCATGTCATGGTCTTAGTAACTCAAAAGGACCCAAAATGTAAAGTGTGGAAAATGAGAACTTAATTGTGTAGGTAGGCCTTCACTTATTTTATTATAGCAAAATAGATTCAGCTTCACAATGCTATAAATAAATCAACAACCACAAGTGCACAACATCGGGCATCAATCTATTGACTACCGAAACAAAACGGTGCTGACCATAGCGTAAACAATATTTCATTTCAGTTGTTTAGATCTCTAGATTAGATGTAGATCTAATCTAGATATCTAGATATCTAGATCTAGAGGCGTAACTAATAGGCCTGCCTAGATCTAGATCTAGTCTAGATATCTAGATCTAGATATAGATCTAGATTCTAGAATCTAAGTCTAATACTAGATCTAGATCTAATATCTAGATCTAGAGAATCTAGATTCTAGATCTAGTAATACTTCATCGATCCGTCAGCAGTTAGGGCCTACCCGGCTTCGAACGTCGAAGCTTCTTCCTTTGATGTGTACATCTAGAATCTAGATCTAATGATGTTTGGCATATTCCAGATCAGATTCTTCCCTAAAGTCTTTAGTACAGCCAAAGCCAGAATGTGGACTCAGCTGATAAAGTGATAGCAAACTGTCAACAATGAATTTTAAATTGCAGCGCGTCATCGAACTTTGAAAATGGGTTGGTCACTTCGAAACCAAAGAATTAATTTAAGATCTTACTCTTCTAGATTTTAGATCTAGATTTCTAGATTTCTAGATCTTTTAGATCTCGATCTATACAATTTGTAATTTCGTCTAGATGGTGAGGTTCCGGGAAAATTCATGAAGCTATAGCACACTTGGAGGTTGAAATAATTTTAATTACGAAAATGTAAATTGAAAAGAAAAAAAGCGAATAATAAAAAAGTGAAAACAAGGGACATAACAATGAAAAAAATGAAAAGAAAAAAAGCGAATAGTAGACCGCCAAAAACAAGGGACATAACAATGAAATTAAGAAATGGCAGCCTGCTAGTTATTCCCCTTTACGGGACCAACTACGTCATCGTTCTTTGTCTACGCACCTACGTCATCATTCGATGAGTACACCTATATCAACAACGTCAGCGTTCTTTGTGTAGATACTACGTCACCATTCAATGAGTACACATATACGTCATCATTCAATGAGTACACATACACGTCATCGCTCTTTGTGTAAACACTACGCCATTTTCCATTGTGTACACATAAAATCTTACAAAAGCTTGATTTGTTTGTATCGTTTCGCTAAAAGCACGTGGGCTAGCAGAGCAGTAATTATCACACCTAAAATATTATATTAGAGAATGAAAGACTTGTAAACTTGTTTTGCATTGGAAATTACCTTCTTCTGTCTGTATAACGTAATATGTTTTTTTAATAAATTATTTTTTTTTTCGTGCGTATTTCCGGCACAAGCAAAGATCTTACACTAATTAGTTCTTTATTTTGCGGAAGTGGTGTCACCCATATAAACGGAAGTGATGCCACTCACTCTAAGACATAGACTTAAGGCGCGTGAAAAGCGCGGATCAACAGACAAATTAGTAGCCAACTTTTCGAGACAGAATGGTGGTTTTTAGAATGCCAGAGCTAGTGGGAAGCAGGATGGGGGTTCAGAGATTGTACATGTAAATGGGGGCACGCCGGCCATGACAATAAGAGTAAGAAAGTACCCATAATGGCCATTGTGGGAGTGAATTTAGAAGATCTAGAATCTAGATCTAGTATCTAGATAACTTGGTGCTTTTTCGGTAGTTCTCAACTGCGGGGAGGGAACTAGGCCTACCGAAAAAGCTCCGATATCTTGATTGCTAGATCTAGATCTAAATCTAGATTCTTCTATAGATTCTCTATCTAGATTCTAGATCTAGATCTAGATATTAGATATCTAGAGTTTAGATATCTAGAGTTTATATCTAAAGATAGATTCTATGGGCTATTACCTTGGCTATCTAGAATCTAAAGATCACTAGATTCTGGATAGACTATCTAGATCTAGATTCTAGATCTTCTAAATTCCCTCCCACAATGGCCCTCATGAAAACAGACGGGACCGCAATTGTACAGGAGTGCCTCTAGATCCAGATCTTCCAAAACATCTTGTTCTGGATCAGCAGAGCTCTTCAGCACGCTAATTTGTACGTTTCTGACCGAAATTCAGAAAGGGTGGAGGGTTTTCTGTTCCAAAAGTTCGCCAACTGCACAGCTTTCTCAAACATATTACATTGCTCATATGACCTTAGCAGTTGCGAGCGCCGTAAAACCTTATACTATACTATACTAAACATACTATATCAAAATTGAAAAAACAATTTTAAAAAACAAACAACATTATGTCCCACATCAATCTAATTATTGGAGTGACTGATACATTTATTTAGCGCCAGCGCTAATCGCAAAGCGGCGTCGCAAATAGGCAGTTCCTTTTTTAAAAAATCAAAATGCCCCCCCAAATTTTACTCTAGATCTAGATTCTAGACCTACAAGAACATAATTAGATCTAGGGCTGGCTTGACAGTACTTGAATTCTACGACTTCAGCGTAGCAGAAGTTTGGGAAATTAAAACATGATGCCTTGTCTTGGCCTTGGCAACGTTGTTGCCATAGTATAGAGACTAGATCTAAATCTATAGATACTAAGATAGATCTAAAATACAACATAATTACATATATATATATACCGCTAACTTAGAAAATTACAATCTATAGTCTATATCTGCTCAGTACCTAGACCTAGAATCTACATCTAGTTTTGAGAAATATGACGTGAAGAATTTCAAGTTTCACAAAATGTCAAGGATTTTGGAATAGCCTAGATCTAGATCTAGATTTAGATCTAGGCCTAGTGATTTTAAAGAGCAGGTAGAGCATTTGGTTTTTGTCATAGCCGGCGTGTCCCCATTTACATGTACAATCTCTGAACCCCCATCCTGCTTCCCACTAGCTCTAGCATTCTAAAAACCACCATTCTGTCTCGAAAAGTTGGCTACTATTTCGTCTGTTGATCCGCGCTTTTCACGCGCCTTAAGTCTATGTCTTAGAGTGGGTGGCATCACTTCCGTTTATATGGGTGACACTACTTCCGCAAAATGAAGTATTAATTAGTGTAAGATCTTTGCTTGTGCCGGAAATACGCACGAAAAAAAAAATTTATTAAAAAAACATATTACGTTATACAGACAGAAGAAGGTAATTTCCAATGCAAAACAAGTTTACAAGTCTTTCATTCTCTAATACAATATTATTTTAGGCATGATAATTACTGCTCTGCTAACCCACGTGCTTTTAGCGAAACGATACAAACAAATCAAGCTTTTGTAAGATTTTATGTGTACACAGTGGCCAATGACGTAGTGTTTACACAAAGAGCGATGACGTGTGTGTGTACTCATTGAATGATGACGTATATGTGTACTCATTGAATGGTGACGTAGTATCTACACAAAGAACGCTGACGTTGTTGATATAGGTGTACTCATCGAATGATGACGTAGGTGCGTAGACAAAGAACGATGACGTAGTTGGTCCCGTAAAGGGGAATAACTAGCAGGCTGCCATTTCTTAATTTCATTGTTATGTCCCTTGTTTTTGGCGGTCTAATATTCGCTTTTTTCTTTTCAATTTTTTCATTGTTATGCCCCTTGTTTTCACGTTTTATTATTCGCTTTTTTTCTTTTCAATTTATATTTTCGTAATTAAAATTATTTCAACCTCCAAGCGCTATAGCTTCATGAATTTTCCCGTAACCTCACCATCTAGACGAAATTACAAATTGTATAGATCGAGATCTAGAAGATCTAGATCTAGATCTAGATCTAGATCTAGATCTAGAGTAAGATCTTAAACTAATTCTTTGGTTTCGAAGTGACCAACCCATTTTCAAAGTTTGATGACGCGCTGCAATTTAAAATTCTTTGTTGACAGTTTGCTATCACTTTATCAGCTGAGTCCACATTCTGGCTTTGGCTGTACTAAAGACTTTAGGGAAGAATCTGATCTGGAATAAGCCAAACATCATTAGATCTAGATCTAGATCTAGATCTAGATTCTAGATGTACACATCAAAGGAAGAAGCTTCGACGTTCGAAGCCGGGTAGGCCCTAACTGCTGACGGATCGGTGAAGTATTACTAGATCTAGATCTAGATCTAGATCTAGATTCTAGAATCTAGATCTAGATCTAGATCATTTTAATTCAATAAAGATTTAGATCTAGATCTAGATCTAGATCTTGATTCTAGATCTAGATCTAGATCTAGGTCTAAATAAGAAACACATAAAAATTACTACAGGGGGTAGATCGAGTGTGATTTAGTGCAAAGCAAACGGGACTGCAATTGTACAGGAGTGCCGATCGCCGATCACATGTGTGTGCGGATCTAGATCTAGGAGCCATGTTGGTGACCAGGGTAAAATAGTAAAAGACGTTTTGGCAGTTTTACAAGCTTCATACATCGCATGTCTTTTTTCGTCACCTCCTTCATGTTTTTTTTCTGACTGTTCTTTGGCTTAGATCTAGGATCTAGGGCATCGTAGATCTAGAATCTAGATCTAGATCTATTTGTTTGCTAATTTCGTAATCAACACCCAAACATTCTCTCTCTCTCCCTCCCTCTCTCTCTCCGGCCGACCAACAACACACCTTAACCCAAACCCTAACATGAACCCTTACCCTGACCCAAATCGTAACCCTAACCCTAGGTCTAACCCTTACCCTAACCCTAACTCTTGTATAGTTTGCTCAGTGGACCTTGTCGTGGTAAGTGCCGGCCCTCCGCGGAACTCCTCCCTGAAAATGTAGTTTTCTGAATACAGGGTCAGGGTGTCTTTTAAAAAAAGAGGACCCCATTAAAATAACTCGGTCATCTAGACATTATAATTTCAATAAAACTTCGAACAAATAAAATTCTGATGCTCTCGTGGTCTAGAGGTTACGGTGTTCTCCTCTCATTCAATACGTCCCACATTCGAAACCTGACAGCGACAGAAATTTTCTAAGTTTTTTCTAAAATCTTTTTCCTTTCCCCTCCTTTGACCTGCTCTCTAACCATGTTCTGTCGTCTGTTTTCGTCATCACTTTTGCCCCCCCCCCCTAATTCCCCCTCCTCTGGGCTCCTGCACTCTTTTTGTTACCTTTCTACTGCTTCTTGCTCCTTCCTACTGCTGTCTTTCAGCCATACCTGCGATCTTATGTCTTATGGTAGGTATAAAGATCAAAGACACGGTCAACTCGGATAAGGGAGAAAAATCTCAAAGATCCCATGTTGTTTAAGTTTTACACTTTAAAGATCCCTTGATGGTCCAATATCGATAAGAGTAGGCTTCGGCCACCACCTGGGCAAAATTCAAAATTAATAATTCCTATCAAACTGAAAATGTTTAATGTAGGGACGTCAAATCTGTAAATATAATACAGGAAGAAAATCATGGTTTGTCATACATTGACTCCTGTAACGTACCCATGGTTTAATTTTTTTTTTCCAAGTTTTGTTGAAACCAGTCAAAAGATGACCGAGTTAAACAGCCCTTTAAATGGGCCCTCGCTTTTTTTAGACACCTGTTACTATCTCTCTGTTGCAAAAATGATAATGATTAGATTAAAATGTGTTAAATATACTGAGATAGATTTATACAATAAACAAACCTGATGATGGTTACCTAATGTTTCTCTTTATGACATGGTTTTTATTGTTTCATTACAGTGGGGAGATATTTGCTCACAAGACAAACGTGTGTGCCTCAGTGACAGAGACCTGGTCTATCTCCTGGACACGAGGAGAGAGCAAAGGTCAACCAGAAACTGGAGGAGGGTGAGGAACCGGGAAACAGAATTTTTACTGAAACGACAGACTTTAGCGAGACATAAAGGGAAAAAAAGACAAACTACAGTGGAGTCCGCTGAAACCAAACACGGTTCATCCGATAATCAAATGGCGGTAAACTTTTATAAAATAATATCTCTGATTTTTTTCTTCAGTTGAACCAGATATCAGGCTGAAGTCTCATCACTACGAATGACAAAGTACAGAGAGCTATTTTAGGAGCTGTTATGCTGATGACGAGGGACGTTCTAAACTATCTATGCATAAGATGTTATGGGTGTGATCTATCAGGGGGAACTAGGCTCCTTGAAAACCTGTCTTCCTGTCATTGCCGCATTGTTGGTGTTTGTTTATTTACATGTTTTTGCTGTGATAATAGATTGATATAGTTGGTGTAACACACAATTCTATACTGGAAATACTATTTGAAATAGAGTCATGCCTTTTAAGGCTCATTGAGAAAGTTGACTTCAGATGGATGTCTCTATAAAACTAATAAAATTAGGACCATAGGCCTACTTTTGATTATTTCTGATGTGAGGAAATTGCATTCTCTGTCCCCAGCTGTTTCCATCTGTACTTTCTACCTGTGCTGAAAGTGGCTTGAAAGAGCATCAAAACTGGTCCCTCACACCGGTGGAGCAACTGGCTGTTGCTATGGAGAGAAGCTTTCTACGTAAAACATCATCTTTTTCCGAGTTGAACATTCCAAAGTAAACCATGGTCTTGTTCTTGTTTAGTGTGTGTTTGTGTGTGTGTACTTAATCATAGTGAGTGTGTGTGTGTGTGTGTGTGTGTGTGTGTGTGTGTGTGTGTGTGTGTGTGTATGTCATTGTAGTTGTGTCTGTTACCATAGCTAGCTGTTGACTGTGAATTTATTGAATACATAAAAATGTATGTAGAAGGTTTGGAGGGGGGTTACTTGGCCAGTACTTACTTGGCCAGTACCCACCATCTTGACCCACCTTGTGGGTAGAGTCTGTTTCTTGTTTTGAAAAGTTGGCAGCTTTGTAAATGGAGAGTCGTGGCTTGTGACTGCGATGTGTGTGTCCTTTAAATCATCCTTCTTTTTTTCAATTTTTGTTCTTTCTTGAAAACAGAATTCCTGCTGGCCCAGCCACTGGAAGTGACGGTGTTTCTGAAAACTTGCACAATGGGCGTGGTAAGGAAGTGAAATTTCTTTTTGTGCCATTAGGAAAAGGTTAAAGGGATGAAATCCCTAAAATTATTTCAATCAGGATTGATGTAATATTTTTTATGTCCCTTTAATATGTTGTGTCCCTCTTCTCATCTGTGACCACTCACACAATGTTCTTGTCCCGGCCGCCCTTCAACACAGTGGTCCAGTGGTCGACTTTTCTTTATCTTCTCCCTCTACACCTATGTTGACTCATTCCATACATTACCGACGTCTGTGCTCTCATGGTTCTGTTCTTTGCCGCAGATTCTATCTATTCTATCAGGCCACCTTGTGAACGAGTTTTAGCTGGTAACGTCAAAGGTTCTCTATATACACGATCTTTGGTAGCGTTCCACAATGATTTTTAACGTACATTTGGTGGCCTTAGAAAACCTCTGATATGTCACCTTGTTCAATATCGAGCACCAGGCGGAAAATAATAAATTTCCAACCAATGGAAATTTTTTAAATAAAAACAATGCCAAGCAGTATTCATTATCATTCTTTCAAAATCTACAAGATTTTATCAAAATAATGTTTTGAAATGTTAATTTAGATAACATATATATTTAGGTTCTCGCTCAATAAATTAGAAATTTTCATGTCAATTTTTAATTAAAGTTTTGTCTTTTGTAAGCTCGTTATCTTGAAAATTTTGTACAACAAAAAACAGATAGAGCTTAAAGAAAGTGAAAATTGGACAGAGTGGAAAGTTACAGATCAGAAAATGCTCCTTGCTTCAGAAAGTGATTTTCCCATTTCCCTCTTGGTTTCCCTTTGCCACCACTATTTGTGTTTCTCTTTCTGCTGGGCTGATATTTGCTCCAATCAAGTCATTGATGCTCTAGCTGTTCCCGTCTTTTTCTTGGTCTTCCCCTTCCTCTGTTTTCTGATACCTTTCTTCGGATAATTATTTTATACAGAGCTTCTGTGTTTTTGTGAGCCAAAATAAGTGAGCTTTGTGATCTAATTAAATCTATAAATAAACAGTTCTTTATCTGGAGCTTTTTCAAGATCCTCCGGTTGCATTATTTAGAATTATGTTTCTACGTATTTGTTTCATTTTTATTTTGTTTCAGATCCCAACAGTCGTCTGTACCTGAGTGCCAAAGAAATCTCGCCCTTCCTTGAGATACCGCCATAGTTCTCAACACTACACTCAACCATTCACCTAAGAAACGCGATTCTACAGACGGGGTGAGTAATTTTCGAGACTCGCGTGGAGACGTCTAGACAGCTGGGAGATGTAATCAACAAACTTTCACTGAAATATAGGGCAGGGTGGTGTCGCGGTCTCAAAATCAGCAATTTGTAAAGAGCTGTTTTTAATACAGGGCCCTAAGGGAAATTTGTTTTTAAATTAAGAGGTCAAATTTTTTTGGAAAAAATGATTTTTACTTCTTCCCAACAACTTCTAACAGTAGAATTGTAAATCTTTAGCTATCCAGTCGTGGAAGAAAAGATTGTAAGATTGTAACAGTGTCGTTATTACATGAAGGACATTCCTTCTGCAGATGCACTGATCAGAAAATGCAAACATGGACGTTTTTATATTATTATTGTTATTGTTATCATTATTATTGTTATTTTCGTTAAAATTGTTATTATCATTATTATTATTACTATTACAGTATAACACGGATATCTCGAATTCGTAAGGACCGACCTCGGAGTTTTGAGGGATTTGTAGTTCCAGGTATATCTTACAAAGAAAGAAGGAAAAAAAACGTGATTTCTAGTCTACTGTGTAGCACCTATCTGTTTTAGAGTGTATATTATTTTTATTAGTATTGTAATTTGTATTAGTATTATTAATTTTATTATTAGTATTATTGTTAGTGTTATAATTATTATTTTTATGATTGTCATAATCAGAATCATTATTATTACTAGATTCTTCTATTATTATTGTTATTATTATTTTTTTTAAGTTATCGTTATTATCTTTATTATTATTATCATTGACATTATTTGCATTATTATCATTTTCATATTTATCTATATCATAGGCTAAATAAAAGATTACCCAGGGCCCAAAGGGATATTTTTTTTATATTAAGGGGTCAAGATTTTTTTTAAAAATGTTATTTACTTCTTCCCAACAACTTCTAACAGTAGAAATGTAAATCTTTAGCTATCCGGTCGTGGAAGAAAAGATTGTAAGATTGTAACAGTGTCGTTATTACATGAAGGACATTCCTTCTGCAGATGCACTGATGATCGTTAAACATGGACGTATGAACGGTTTTTATTATTATTATTATTTTTATCATTGTCATCATTATTATTGTTATTATCATTGCTATTATCATTATTATTATTATTATTATCATTGCTATTATCATGATTATTATTATTATTATCATTGCTATTATCATGATTATTATTATTATTATCATTGCTATTATCATGATTATTATTATTATTATCATTGCTATTATCATTATTATTATTATTATTATCATTGCTATTATCATTATCATTATTATTATTATTACAGTATAACACGGACAGCTCGAATTGGTCAGGACCGACCTCGGTAGTTCGAGAGATGGGTAGTTCCTGGGATATCTTACAAAGATAAAGAAGTAGAGAAATCGGGAGCGCAGGCACAGTTCGACGGATGCATGATTTCTAGTCTTCTGTGTTGGACATATTCGTGTTAGTGTTGCTATTATTTTTATTAGTATTGTAATTAGTGTTGCGGAACACAGCAGTGCCACATTTTCAACAACAATTGGAAATAACAAATGCGTAACTCTCACCGTAAGTCCATGAGATTTTAATTCAGCGAGTGTAATTAATTATTAATCTAATTTGTAGTAGTAGTATAGTAGTAGTATTATTAGTATTATAATCATCATTGAATTATTATTAATATTATTATTGTTATTATTATTATTATTATCTTTTTTAAAAATAAATTATTTGCAGTGATATCATTTTCATATTTGCTTATAGTAATGAAAAGATTACCCAGATGTGAATTTGTTGAGAGAAAGAAAGAAAAGAAGAGGATTGTCATTTGTCATCCCCAGCAGTGTTCCCTGCCGTATGTGAGAGACGATCCCTGTGGTCTGAGGCCGGTCAAGCCAGTGCCGATATGGAGTCAGTATCTCTCTGACCGCTCCTCTCTACCTGTGTGTGGGAAGAAAACTGTGGTAGGGGAGAATGTCAAAAAAATGTCAATGGTAGATATCATCGGTGTACATTTCTTGTGTGGGTTTTCAGGTTTCAAATTACAACTATAGTTGAACCTGCCTTAACTCACTTGCGACTGGGCCCTTTCACCAGCCACAAGCGTTGAAGACTGGCGTTTTGGGGGGTATTTCAATAAATCACCACAACTCTCAGAATTACCCTATTGTAATCATTTTTTGACACAGTAAAGTAACATTCAAGCTTAATCTAATACAAAAAACTAAAGTTGTCTAAGTCTAATACTTTAATTTGTATGATTTTTAAAAAATTGGCATGAATTTGAATTTCGAAAAATTTCCAGAGACGTGACAAGTAGAATGAAATTCACTGCAACAACAAAAATAAAAGTTCAAAGTGTTCTGGTTTGATTTGTATACATGTGCAAGTGTTTGGTGAAAATATAAAAGCTGGTCTGTGCATTGATTCAGACCCATACACTGAATTACATGAGACAGATGTACGGCACGACGTTGTGATTTCGTTGCGCGAAAAACAACACCGGTACTAGTGCTAGATCTAGCCCTAGAACTACGACTCGGGCCGTGTTCGGGTACATATCCAGGATCCTAACTATTAGACACATCATATTCTGAGACACTAGAACTAGTAAAACGTACAGAAGTATAGAAAACGGCGAAATTATGTGATTCTTGTTCATGCGACTTCTTCGACCGTTACTACGACGCGACTGTCGGATTACTATGAGCTGTATAGAAAAAAACAAAGCGCGAGTTCCGGTCTGTTCAACCACAGTTGGGGTCACTGTCCTTCACCTTCAATAACTTAAAAACTACCGGCCCCAGAGATACGAAACGAAATCTAAGTAGCTCAGGCTTGGCCAAACAAGGGTACGAGGCGGGTCTCGCGATCCGTGCGTGATTTGTAGAGCGAAAAAAAAATTCCAAAGTTGGTCACGCAGGGCTTGTGAGACCCGACGCGAGCGTCATGGCGGGGGTCACGCAACTGTTGTGTGACCCGTCTGAAGTGAGTTAATGGCCACCTGTCTAAGACAATCACCTGTACAAACGGCCACTTCCCACTTCCCCTTTGTATTTTCCTGAATTATGATAACACCTGTCCAAGACAACCACCTGTCTAAAACAATCACTTTTCTCCTCAATAATGGGTGGCTGTCTTGGACAATTTCCGCTGTACTTTGTGATTTCTCTGGTACCCCAGGCTCTCGTAGATTCAGCACTTTATTCATTGGTAGAGATTACAATTTGTTCTTGAACTTTAAATGTTTTAAAAAAATTTATTCAACAAGGAACAGTTTTGGAAGATAATGTTGTCATTTGTATATGACATCAGTAAGATCTTATGGTATCTGGGAGCTGTTGAAAAATTTGGAATAAATTCTTGTCCCATTTTTAATCCACAGAGCAATGAGATACTTCTAGTTTGAACTATCTGGTAACAAATATTTTACGTTGTGCCAGTCAGGCTTTCAGTTTTAGTCGTACTGTCCTTGAGTTATAGCCCTTGTCACATGGATCCATAAATGTTGTAGTTCTTGGAAATCTGAAGCCTGTAAGTCCTGCATCACTTCATAATGAATCAAAAGTTTTTATTTTACACGTGTTATTTAGGCAGTTCCTTTTTAAAAAAATCAAAATGCCCCCCCCAAATTTTACTCTAGATCTAGATTCTAGACCTACAAGAACATAATTAGATCTAGGGCTGGCTTGTTCAGCTATCTGTCCGGAGAACATTCACGACGCTACCATGTTGAAGGGGACATCAGCGCCTTGTCTTGGCCTTGGCAACGTTGTTGCCATAGTATAGAGACTAGATCTAAATCTATAGATACTAAGATAGATCTAAAATACAACATAATTACATATATATATATACCGCTAACTTAGAAAATTACAATCTATAGTCTATATCTGCTCAGTACCTAGACCTAGAATCTACATCTAGTTTTGAGAAATATGACGTGAAGAATTTCAAGTTTCACAAAATGTCAAGGATTTTGGAATAGCCTAGATCTAGATCTAGATTTAGATCTAGGCCTAGTGATTTTAAAGAGCAGGTAGAGCATTTGGTTTTTGTCATAGCCGGCGTGTCCCCATTTACATGTACAATCTCTGAACCCCCATCCTGCTTCCCACTAGCTCTAGCATTCTAAAAACCACCATTCTGTCTCGAAAAGTTGGCTACTATTTCGTCTGTTGATCCGCGCTTTTCACGCGCCTTAAGTCTATGTCTTAGAGTGGGTGGCATCACTTCCGTTTATATGGGTGACACTACTTCCGCAAAATGAAGTATTAATTAGTGTAAGATCTTTGCTTGTGCCGGAAATACGCACGAAAAAAAAAAATTTATTTAAAAAACATATTACGTTATACAGACAGAAGAAGGTAATTTCCAATGCAAAACAAGTTTACAAGTCTTTCATTCTCTAATACAATATTATTTTAGGCATGATAATTACTGCTCTGCTAACCCACGTGCTTTTAGCGAAACGATACAAACAAATCAAGCTTTTGTAAGATTTTATGTGTACACAGTGGCCAATGACGTAGTGTTTACACAAAGAGCGATGACGTGTGTGTGTACTCATTGAATGATGACGTATATGTGTACTCATTGAATGGTGACGTAGTATCTACACAAAGAACGCTGACGTTGTTGATATAGGTGTACTCATCGAATGATGACGTAGGTGCGTAGACAAAGAATGATGACGTAGTTGGTCCCGTAAAGGGGAATAACTAGCAGGCTGCCATTTCTTAATTTCATTGTTATGTCCCTTGTTTTTTGGCGGTCTACTATTCGCTTTTTTTCTTTTCATTTTTTTCATTGTTATGTCCCTTGTTTTCACTTTTTTATTATTCGCTTTTTTTCTTTTCAATTTACATTTTCGTAATTAAAATTACGAAGTGACTATTTCTCCGAACGTTCGGAGAAATAGTGCCGATCTTTATTTCTCCGAACGGTTTTCGGCTTCCGGTCT
>NW_004797659.1:630432-637891 GCF_000002075.1 Aplysia californica
AATCGTTCGTGTATAGTGTGAATAAAACTGGTGACAAAACACATCCTTGAGGGGCCCCTGTATTTGTTGTGATGTATGTCGATGAAGAATAAAGGAAGGAAGCCTCCAACTCAGTCAGACTCAGCCGTAAGATCCACAAACAACACTCAACAGAGGAGGCGTCATCCCGAGACCTCCAGTTTTTCTGAAGAGGACACCGCCATAGACATGGTACTGGACTCTGTAGAAAGCTCTCCTGTCATCTTTTCTAAGCATGCTGATAAAATGAGTCACTTCTCAGATTCAGGCCCTATGGAAATAGATACTTCACGTTGATAATAACTTATAGTAGGTGAAGTTTTTACAATTTATAAGCATGCTGTACTTTAAAAATATGGCATCAATAGAAAATTGACAAATTTGACCCTAGTGTCAATTACATTTTTGGCCAATATCTCCATTTGTGGATTGCGAAAAGTCACTCATTTTGTCAGCATGCCTCACAATTCTCAGTCAGATTCTGTCTGCTGGGACATTTCAGTAACCCACTTTCAGCACTTTTTAAGGACCACCGGGCGAATGTTGAGTTCCTGCGTGCTGTCGGCATCGCTGACCGTTTATGAAGCCACAGCGCCAGAAGAGAGAGAGAGAGAGAGAGAGTCAGATTCTGTCAGATTCCTCGTCTTTCCTCACTTCACTCATCAACTTCACCCCAAAACCCTAAAATGGTCAAGCCTCGGGTAAGGATGCGCTCCTTGATCCTTGGCTGAACAGGAAAAGCGTGCTGTGTTGACATGCCCGCCTAGGCGTGTCCTATCTTGTACCGTAGTTGATGTAGACGTCCCAGGAAAAGCGTGCTGTGTTGACATGGCCGCCTAGTCCTAAGCACGTCCTATCTTGTACCGTAGTTTATGTAGACGAGACGGGAAAGGAGCGGGTGGATCTTTTGGCCAAGGATTCCTGGTCCCTTCTGTTGGGATCAGTGAAGAACACTCTCCCCTTTTTTTTCATAAGAGTTTTACAGCACTTGCAACACAATAAGGCCATATGTGTGCCGAAGATTAGAGGTGTTAAAAAGTGTTACAAGGGAGTAACATACGATACAAAAAAAAAGAGATCGGGACTATAAATGTTTGATAGGAAAGAAGGAGCAAACCACATCAGGGCACCCGCCAACCACCCACTCTCCTGTAGACAGACTTCAAAAGCCAGGTTAAAAGCTACACCTCCAGTCTGTGAGAGGAATAAATGGAGTCACCAAATTCCAGACAAAACAAAGTTACTTTAATTCAGGAAATCAGATCTAGCCTCCATATAGACATATGTCCCTGGACACATAATACATGTATAGAGTAAATTCTATACCTCCTGCAGGGAGATGAAAAACCCTTTTGGGTTGGCTGTGATCCCCACCTAGGTGACCTAAATCTGACACATCCTAAGAGAATGTCCCAACTTTGGAGAGACCCAAAGGAAATAATTTAATGCACTGTAGTAGTATAGTAGAATTTGTTCCTCTTCGTTCATCCCAACAAAATTCTCGATTTCATAAAGACATTTGTAAAGCATGCTGACAAAATGAGTTACTTCTCAGATTCGGGCCCTATGGAAATAGATTATTATATCATGCTTTTAACTTATAGAAGGAGAAGTTTTTATAATTTATAAGTATGAAATAATAAAAGCCATGTTACTTTATAAGTATGGCATCAATAGAAAATCAACAAAGTTGACCCTAGTGTCAATTCAAATTTTGGGCCAATATCTCCACTTGTGGGTCTTGAGAAGTACCCGGTAACTCATTTTGTCTGCACGCCTCACGTCGGCCTTTACCACAAGACAGAGATAGAACCACCGGTACAGAAGAACACAGATAGCTCGAATTCGTCAGGTCCGGCCTCGGAAGTTCGAGGGATCCGTAGTTCCAGGGATATCTTACAAAGATAAAGAAGGGGGAAAAATAACGAGACCGCAGGCACATTTCGACAGATGCATGATTTTGAGTCTTCTGTGTTCGACCTATCTGTGTTATACTGTATACTGTAGTATACATAATGTTGGACCTATCTGTGTTATACTGTATACATAATGTTGGACCTATCCGTGTTATACTGTATACATAATGTTGGCGAAATTGTTAATGAAAGTATCCAACAAGTAACAAGTGAACCGACAAGTAACAAGTGTTTATTAGTTTATTCCAGTCGGACGCACAGAACAAACATGAATTTACAATTAGCAACAATAAGAAAACATATTGACAAAATGACTTTTCATCTTTTTCTTACTTTCTTAGAAACACGTTCCTTCTCTCAAAACACATTCTCTCTCTCTCAACCCCAAGTCTTATCACCTTTTCTCTCTCTCTCTC
The DNA here is from genome assembly GCF_000002075.1 of Aplysia californica. NCBI lineage: Eukaryota > Metazoa > Mollusca > Gastropoda > Aplysiida > Aplysiidae > Aplysia > Aplysia californica. The sequence goes on from NW_004797659.1 coordinate 632,783, forward strand.
AACCCCCAGTCTTACTACCTTTTCTCTCTCTCTCTCTCAACCCCCAGTCTTACCACCTTTTCTCTCTCTCAACCCCCAGTCTTACTACCTTTTCTCTCTCTCTCTCTCAACCCCCAGTCTTACCACCTTTTCTCTCTCTCTCTCTCAACCCCCAGTCTTACCACCTTTTCTCTCTCTCTCAACCCCCAGTCTTACTACCTTTTCTCTCTCTCAACCCCCAGTCTTACCACCTTTTCTCTCTCTCTCTCTCAACCCCCAGTCTTACTACCTTTTCTCTCTCTCTCTCTCAACCCCCAGTCTTACTACCTTTTCTCTCTCTCTCTCTTTCAACTCCCAGTCTTACTCTTACTACCGTCTCTCTCTCTCTCTCTCTCAACTCCCAGTCTTACTCTTACTACCGTCTCTCTCTCTCTCTCTCAACCCCCAGATCCCGATTTTGTCTTTATATTATATATCAGGAATATTTTTGGTTTCCTCTCTATAACAGTAACTCTCTACTACAACGACATTTTTTTTCTGATCCTGACCATCGATGTCGTCACAGTAATAGAGAGGCTGCACCGTAATTAGAGAACCCCCCCCCCCCCCCCCCCCCGGAATTAATAGAAAAGAAAAGTGTTAGAAAGCTGTAAGTGTATAAATATATATATATATAAATGTAAGAGAGAGAGACAGTGTCACACAGTCAGCCCACACACATGACACACTGACACGCTACGTCTTTGCACTTGGGAAAGAAGCAACATTCAGGTCTTCAGTCTCAAGATTTCAAAAATGACATTCATGATTCACAAAGATGATCATAAGTATTTTTAAAATTTCATGATCTTCAGAATTTAAAAATAAATAATCTCCATGATTTAAGAAAATAATCTTGACAATTCTTTTTCTTTTTAAATCTTGATGATTCCCCCCAAAAAATTATGGTCATTTTGAAATCTCAATTATTTAAACAAATTTATCAAGATTTAAAAAATAACGCTCTTGATTAATTAAGGGGGCTCGCTACTTACGGGACAACATATTCTCAAACCACAGACAAACTGAAGCAACTGTGGTCACAGGCAGTAAGTGTGACACAAAAGACTCAGGCTCAACTGTTGACACCCCGTCTTGTGTGACACAAAAGACTCAGGCTCAACTGTTGACACCCCGTCTTGTGTGACACAAAAGATTCAGGCTCAACTGTTGACACCCCGTCTTGTGAGACACAAAAGATTCATGCTCAACTGTTGACACCCTGTCTTGTGTGACACAAAAGATTCAGGCTCAACTGTTGACACCCCGTCTTGTGAGACACAAAAGATTCATGCTCAACTGTTGACAGCCAAAGATTCAGGCTCAACTGTTGACACATCGTCTTGACAATTGGATCGATTTTTTTTTCTCCACCATTTGTTAAAAATTCTGTAACTTGCAAAATGTCACAAATAAATAGGTGCAGGCAGCTGGCTATTTTGATTTTTGATTTTATACTTAGAAAGTATCCAAAATTGTTCTCAAAGTTTGGGATGGAATTTGATCTTTAAAAAATATTTTTGGCATGAAAAAAAAATAATCCTATAGCAAAAAGAAGGTAGCGTAAACACGGCCTCGCGGGCACTCTCGGCCTTCCGACCGCGTGGTATCGGTAAAATCGGGGTAATTCCGATCGCCGTTTCTTTGCTCTTTCGCTATAAAACACCAAACGCCATACACCTTGTAAAAGTTCAGCTTTTCCTCGTTACAATGGTGTAAGTTGTTTATATGTCCGATTATTAGGAGCTGGAGAATCGCCGACGAAAACGAAGCCCCTCGCGGTCAGAATGCGAGGTCGGCCGGTTGAAAAATTGACACGCGTGCATTCAAATGCTTCGCGGAACGAGGGGTGATTAAATACCGTCTTTTCATTGGCGGAGAACTGTAGAGCTTTAAAAGGGCTTTCCCGTGATATAAGTTTAGCCTTTGGCGTCTTTATAGAAAGCTTTAAAAAATACGGTCAAAATGTTTAAAGATCCCTTTTTACACAAAATATGTAAAATACCGACTTATAACTGGCATCAATTAAAAGATCAGTTCATTTTCTATTAGAACAAAGTTATTAACTTGGAATTATTTTTCATCAATCCTTCCGCGAGACTCAGAAAGCATGTGACCCCGCACGCGGGGTACACTACAGTATAGAGCCAACTCGCTCGCCGCGGGGGCCGGTGCGTGCCGCCGGGTCAACGCTCGGTGTTTTTGTCGAAATAACGACAGATAATCGTGTTTGAGGCGATAAAATACTGACTTGTAATGATCTCAGTCTTGAAAAAAATTAGGCTCCATATATTTGTTATAGTGATTGTACTCTGTTAATGTGGAGATGTTTAGTGCACTTGGTACTTTTTTGATTGTCTGTCAAACATGGGGTTGCAGCCAGTGACTGACTTTAACAAATTTGATCAAATTTTAAACAACTACCATTTTCTTAAAAATTGACGGAGAGGTTAAAGAATGGTACCAAAATGCTCAGTGGATATAGGCCTTTCAAACGGAACAGATACATTTGGCATACAACTAGTTTGAAAATTAAGTTTCTGGTACCTACAAAAAGTAAAACTAAGCAGCTGACCACACGTACCAACCATTTCTCTAACTACATGCCAAATTCCAAGTCTCTGTTTTGGAAAATAAAAAAATGGTGGAGAAAAAAACGCGGCATATTTATGTGAGCAAAAAGTGGGGGAAAGTCTTTTGAAATAAACAAAACAAACAAGGTTAAACATCGAAATGTTGGTACACAACGCAGAACCCGGTAAAATTGAATTCTGTTAATGCAAATCACTCAGCGACTAGTGTCAATAAAATCCAGCCCGAATGAGAGATGGGAAAATACCAAAAGTAAACAGAGCTCAGAGTGAGTGACAATCAGTCCCTGGGGCCAAAGACCTGACCCACGAGCCCCCGTAATTCTCAACATCTATTTTCATTAAAAAATAAATTTGTTTATGAATCAAAAGAATGATCTTTAGGACTTAAAAAAATTAGAACCTATATTCCCCATCTTACCCATACACATTCCAAAAACTTGTCGAGCTAATTATAAATCAAAAAGTGACATTTTCGGCCTCTTTTTAAGTCCTAACTTTGGTCTAAATTTATATCTTGCGAGAGAATGTGGCCGTCTGCAAGACCAGGCCTATTTATTGACAGCTTGTGAGTCGAGTGGTACAGTAAACGAATACCACACCAGACCTGTTGATTGACATCTTGTAACTGAAGCAGTACAGTAAACTAACACAGTAGACGCAGGCTATAGCCGTACTTCTGGTTCTAGAAGAAAAACCCCACTGTGGGCGAGTTCCCGCTGTTGGAATGCACAGGGGAAATTACCGAAAATATTCTATAAATTCTCCTGATTACCCCCCCCTTCCATATCAATAACATTTGCGCTTTAGACTACTCCTCCTTTTCTTGTCAACTTCCTAGATTATCACAAGTCGATAAGTTCGGTAAACTAATCCCAGCAAAGTTGGAAGGTAGGCCTACTGATACCTGCATCTTTTCTTCCCCAATACCGACCCACTCTGTTCTTGTGGCTAAATCCCTGTACAGAAGAATTTGAACCAGGTGGTTCGCGTGACGTACACGGCACGTCTTTCAGACAACCAGGAGTGGCAAATTTGGCCAACTTCTGCGACATCCGCTGTACGGTACCACTGAACGCTAAAAGTTAGGCCGTACACATTTTGGTGAGGTACTGCGCACGCGATGAGGCAACAAGGGGGTTCATAAACGATGACATTCAGTCAGTCAGACAAGCACGTCTTGCTCAGCCAAAAACTCACACACATCTAGGGTCAACATGGGGTCAAGGCCATGGTTAGACTGCTCTACCAACCAGGTCAACGCAAACAGAGGTCAAAGTACAGCCAAAACAAAGGCCAAATTTCCTGTGAGTCAAGGGTCAGAGTTCAACGACCAGCGTGTGACTGTGCAGTCAGGTGGAGCCAGGCAGAGGGTGTGGTGTCAAGGTCACGGTGTCCTCACGCCGCTGGAAGGTCAATCCAGGCAGGGGTCAGAGTTCAAGGCCAGGGTTGGACTGAGCTATCAAGTCGATCATGTCACTGAGCAGCTCCATCTTGTAGTGTCTGTAGTGGTGGTAGTAAGAGTTTTACGGCACTTGCAACAAATATAAATCATATAAGAGTCGAAAAATAAATGTGTTACAAGAGAGTAACAAACACAAAAAAGAAGAAGGAGAGGAAATCAGGACGATAGATGTTTGGTAGGAAAGAAGGAGCAAACCACAGCAGAGCACCCGCCAACCACACTGGTTGGACTGTCACGACAGTAATGAGAAACACAACCTACAACAACAAAAACATCAACATTTTCTTGTATGTTTTAGTCAGCTTGAAACAAAATGTTAGTAAGTGTTTTACAGTACTTGCAACACAATAAGGTCATATATAAGTGCTGAAGATTCGAGGTGTTACAAACAAACATAATAAGGTCATATAAGTGCTGAAGATTCGAGGTGTTACAAGAGAGTAACAAACATAATAAGGTCATATAAGTGCTGAAGATTCGAGGTGCTACAAGAGAGTGACAAACACACAACAGGAGGAGGGGAGATACGGTAGTTGTAGTCAGGTAAGAAGGTTTTACGGAGCTCGCAACTGCATAAGGTCATACATCAACATTTACAACAACAGCAGCAACAACGACAACAAAACCTACATACCTAGCAATCCCCTGTAAGGTGACCAACTGTTTGCCAAAGTCGGTGAGGTCGTAGGTCAGTCGGAACTCTCCGGCACAGCTACAGTGGAGCGGCATGTTGGCTTCCTTCACCTGATGTAGACAATATGGGACAGGGGGTTAGTTGGCCTCTTTCACCTGATGGATGGGACGGGGGGTGGGCTGTTAATTAGTTTTAGTAAGAGTTTTACGGCACTTGCAACACAATACGGTCGTATAAATGCCCAAGATTAGTGGTGTTACAACAGAGGTTTTTATTTTTTTGCAGAGATTTTTTAGTTCTAGTAAGAGTTTTACGGCACTTGCAACACAATAAGGCCATGTATAAGTGTAGAAGGTTAGAGGGGTTACAAGAGAGTAATAGGCACAAAAAAGAGGGGGAGG
>NW_004797659.1:639512-640644 GCF_000002075.1 Aplysia californica
CCGCGCCGGTCCTTACGCAGTGCCCTCGGCTGTCACCTCCACATTCACGTCACGGCACAGGTCAAGGTCGCGGATCTGGTTGCAGCTTTTGCAGATCATCTGAGGACCAAGAACAGAATACTTCAGTAGAAACACGCTTGTGTTTTTACGCCCACATCAACACAGATTAGATCATTCCTGAGGCAGGCTGGACCTCGGAGGACCAACAGTGGGTCACTTGAGTTTTAGTTTTTTGTTTTCAGAGGTTTTACGGCGCTCGCAACAGCATAAGGTCATATGAGCACCAGCTTTAGTTTTAGTAAGAGTTGCAACACAATAAGCTACCATAGCAACAACAACATCACAAGCACCTGCAGCTACCACAGCAACAACAACAACAACATCACAAGCACCTGCAGCTACCACAGCAACAACAATATATGAAGCAGCTGCAGGTACTACAGCAACAACAACAACATCAGAAGCACCTGTAGCTACCATAAAACAAAGCAACAACATCAGAAGCAGCAACGACAACAGAAACAGCTGCAGCAACAACCACATCAACAACCAGAGAGTGTTCCCAGATTACCTCGGGCAAGACAAAGGAGAGGCAGGGGTTGTCAAAGACGGCCTGCGAGGAGAACTCTCCGACCCCGATCAGCTTGAGCAGGTCACGCTTCAGTTTCTTCATCTGGATGGAGACGTTGGAGTCTAGACCCAGCACCTGGGGGGAGAGAGGGAGGGAGAGTTAGGAGGGAGGGAGGGAGGGAGGAGAGTTAGGAGGGAGGGAGGGAGGAGGGAGAAGAGAAGGAGCAGGTCGCGCTTTTAGTTTCTTCATCTGGATGGAGATGTTGGAGTCTAGACCCAGCACCTGGGGAGAGAGGGACAGGGTCCCCACCAAATCCTGGAAAATTTTTTCAAGACCCCCAAATTTTTTTCAAGACCCCAATTTGAGGGAAAAATCAGGCCGCTGAGCGTCAAGAATGATCCCCCAAAAAGCCAATCTATCAAAGATAAAAAGTCAAAATGTCTATAAATGAATGCAAATGTACATTTTGTAGTATAGTCTTCAAACAATAGATGACTATAATACTGGGTGACTGCCAACCCAGCTTCTCAATTTTCCAAGGGAGGGGCCTCATCCATTTCC
>NW_004797659.1:642087-651637 GCF_000002075.1 Aplysia californica
GATTTTTTAGGTTTACATTTTCGGAATCCAAGTAAGAGGTTCATTAAATTTTTGGTTTCTGTCTTTGTTTGATGAAAATCTAACAGTGAGCAGATTTTCTATGGTCTTTTTTCCACTTTGTTGATATTTCTTTGGAACTTTTGAAGGGTGGAAAGTTTTGAGGAGGGAAGCGGTTATATAGTCAGTTCCCTATACCCTTCTTGTTCAAAGTGTTGTACATTCATTTGTGTGAAACTCTGGATTTTAGGATTTCAAGTACATAAAAGAGCTTATAAAGTCAAGAAAAATGTTCTTCGGAGACATATATAACATAGTAGGCCTACTGGAACATTTAATAAACCTCTGAAAAATTATCAGGAAATAACAAAATCATCTTACATCTTTATGTTGCACTTGTAGTTTTTTTTTCTTTTATTGTTTTCATATATTCTTCTTTACTATTCACGACAATTGTTTAGAGTTATTATCAATTCAATTTTCATTGATGAGCACAATTTAAAAAGAAAGAAAATGACTGTCTAAAAATATTCCTGCTATTTTTTTGTCATGTATATAAAGAGTACAATTTGATAACGTAAAAAGTAAAAATACCCAGAAAATAATACCATTAAAAAATCATGAGGTACTGAGAGACAGAGCAGAGGATTTGTAGTGCAATGGTGAACACTATAAACTTACTTTCCAGACTTCAATGGAGATCAGAGGCGAAGCGTCTATATAATCAAATAATCACCTCTTCCCTTCCTAATTTTGAAACATTGTCGCAGTCAAATTCACCCATAGACGTAATCCTCATAAATTAAATGTAAAAAGACGTTCATAATCACCAATGAACAATAGACTATGCCTAACCTTCGAAACCGTTTCATTGCCACAGAAATAGCCTGTTCGCCCCTATCGGGCCACTCCATAAGCAGTCACCAGCTTTGATTAAGTAAGCTTAAAGTGAGGCTGGGAGAGTCAACCAATAGATTTGAAGGGAACATGTGCATAGCAGTCAGAGCTGTTTCATTGTCGCATATACCCTGTTCACCTCTTTCGGGCCACAGTTATAAGCACCCAGACGCACTGATTATCTAAGCGAACCATTACACTGGTCGAGTCTACCTCACAGATGTGATGGGAACTAACTCCTAATAATCCTTTGACTCCTGCTACTACATTGCTAGTGCTTGTTTTTTTCCTCGACTTTTTAACGTCCTATAATCAGATCGTGACCTCGATTCCTGGCCGCGAAAAGCTAGACAAAAAACAGCCAAATGTGAAATAAAAAATTAATAATTGGCGTGCTCTACCAAAGTGTTTCGGCTGTCTGGTATAACATGCCATTGTAGTGCTGACATCTGTGCTTCTTTCCTTGGTGTTCGTGTGTTCAAATCTAAAGTTAAATTTAAGGTTAGTTAGAATAAATATTTAATGAAATACTTTCCCGATTATTTTAGCGGTTGAACAAGCATACAACATGAATTCAGGATTTGTTTTCATTCACAACTCAGAGTTGCTGCCTCCAGTGCCAGTAAGATTCTTGTGACTTGTGTGAGTGTGATATCTCCAGGCCCTATCTGGTCCCATTTCACTTTGATTACCCTGTCAAACAAGTCAGCTTTCGCCCCTGATGGAGATAGATCTAACGGTCTGGCTGATGATGGAGGGGAAGTAGAAGTTCCCGTAGTTGAGTTGAATGACAATCGTGGACCGATGTCTGAGTTGATTTTCAGGTTCTGAGGAAGACAATGAAACGGATATGTAGAATTCAATATTGACCAGTTGGATCTAGCCGAAAGAGCAATCTGTATCTTTATACAAAATACATTTCATTATAAGTTTAGGAATCTTAAAATACTTATTTTCATTTCTCTCTACACATGTGAAATTTTACAGGTTACTGTATAGGTCGTTTTATCTTCACGAAAGTTTTTCTAATCGGGCCTAAATCCGGTGGTTATTTTTGGAGATTCTCCATTATCATTAGCAGGAGTACAGGACGGGTCTGTCTATGTGGCTCATAAAGGTTACTTCATTATTGTAAAAGCAGATTTCTCCATACGCTTTACTAGAATCTATATGCTTCCACTACGCATTTAACGAAAAAATACATCATGTACCAATGCTAGCTACAGGGGACAAAACCAATATATAGTCATATAATCAACAGTTTGACAAGAAAAAGAAGTAGACCCAATACTAGCAAATGACTTCTTTACTGAATTTCAACAATAGCTTAAACCTCAGAAAAGTTAACTTACTTTGAGAAATTCTTAAACCAATTAACAAAGCATGCTCACCTAAACAACTTGAAACTCAGCTCGGAGCAAGTGCAGGTACATTTTACAGTTTAGCCATCTGTTCTGTGATACGAGCCGCCACAAGCCATATAGGCCTGCGATCACCTGATCCTATTCTAAGTTACCATCGGACACCTTGTCAATTGCTGGAAAGAGAAAAAAAATGACAATTTTCAAACTGTGCCTAATGTGGTTAACACAAACAGCAAAACAACCAACCAAACAATCCTCGGATCACATCAGTCATTATCGCTACTATTACTAGGAAGCGATATATGATATCAAAACTGTTAAAATCTTTACACATATAGAGAAGCTAAGGCTAAGAGATCTTGAGCGCGCTAATTTGTACGTTTCTGACCGAAATTCAGAAAGGGTGGAGGGTTTTCTGTTCCAAAAGTTCGCCAACTGCACAGCTTTCTCAAACATATCTCAAAATCCAAAAAACAATTTAAAAAACAAACAACATTATGTCCCACATCAATCTAATTATATAAATTGGAGTGACTGATACATTTATTTAGCACCGGCGCTAATCGCAAAGCGGCGTCGCAAATAGGCAGTTCCTTTTTCAAAAAATCAAAATGCCTCCCAAATTTTACTCTAGATCTAGATTCTAGACCTACAAGAACATAATTAGATCTAGGGCTGGCTTGACAGTACTTGAATTCTACGACTTCTGCGTAGCGGAAGTTTGGGAAATTAAAACATGATCCCTTGTCTTGGCCTTGGCAATGTTGTTGCCATAGAGACTAGATCTAGATCTAGATCTATAGATACTAAGATAGATCTAAAAGACAACATAATTGTCATAATTACATATATACCGCTAACTTAAAAAATTACAGTCTATAGTCTATATCTGCTCAGTACCTAGAATCTAGACCTAGAATCTACATCTAGTTTTGAGAAATATGACGTTTCACAAAATGTCAAGGATCCCTTTTCGAATAGCCTAGATCTAGATCTAGATCTAGATCTAGGCCTAGTAGTAGTGTTTTGACAGAGCAGGTAGAGCATATGTCATGGTCTTAGTAACTCAAAAGAACCCAAAATGTAAAGTGTGGAAAATGAGAACTTAATTGTGTAGGCCTTATTATAGCAAAATAGATTCAGCTTCACAATGCTATAAATAAATCAACAACCACAAGTGCACGACATCGGGCATCAATCTATTGACTCCCGAAACAAAATGTTGCTGACCATAGCGTAAACAATATATTTCATTTCAGTTGTTTAGATCTCTATCTAGAGGCTTAACTAATAGGCCTGCCTAGATCTAGATCTAGAGATCTAGAGATCTAGATCTAGATCTAGGCCTAGAGTCTAGAGATCTAATCTAGATCTAGAGACCTAGATCTAGATTAGATATAGATTTTCTATAGATCTAGATCTAGATCTAGATTCTAGATCTAGATCTAGATCTAGATCTAGAATCTAAGTCTAATACTAGATCTAGAGTTCATATCTAAAGATAGATTCTATGGGCTATTACCTTGGCTATCTAGAATCTAAAGATCACTAGATTCTGGATAGACTCTAGATCTAGAAATCTAGATCTAGATCTAGATCTAGATCTTTTAGATCTAATCTAGATCTAGATCTAGATCTAGATCTAGATCTTCTAAATTCACTCCCACAATGGTCATCATGAAAACAAACGGGACCGCAATTGTACAGGAGTGCCTCTAAATCCAGATCTTCCAAAAACATCTTGTTCTGGATCAGCAGTCTATATAGATATAGTCTATATCTAGTCTAGTCACTGAGGCTGAGGTACCAAACACAGCCTGGCCTGGCTTATTTTCACCCAACAAATATTACCGAACTTTGAACATCTGTAACTAGCTGAAAAATTAAGTAATATTGTTGATTTTAGTATCAAATTTCTCAGAAAAATAAGCTCTATCCATCTAGCACATCCAAACAATTCTGCGTGAGAAAAATTATGTCAGATTAGACTGAAATAATACTCAAAATATGGTCAAAGAGAGGTAACCGTGAAAAATACTGAAGGGGTGACTTTTTAGGGTTACCTTCCTTAACTCTAACCCAAAGATTATAGCCTAATGCAATAGCTCACAGAGTGACGTTCTACGTGTCAGAAATGGGTACTTTCTTACTCTTATCGGCATGGCCGGCGTGTCTCCATTTACATGTACATTCTCTGAACCCCCATCCTGCTTCCCACTAGCTCTAGCATTTTAAAAACCACCATTCTGTCTCGAAACGTTGGCTACTAATTCGTCTGTTGATCCGCGCTTTTCACGTGCCTTAAGTCTATGTCTTAGAGTGGGTGGCATCACTTCCGTTTACATGGGTGACACCACTTCCGCAAAAGGAAGTACTAGGCCTAATTAGTGTAAGATCTTTGCTTGTGCGGGAAATACGCACGAAAAAAAAAATTATTTAAAAAACATATTACGTTATACAGACAGAAGAAGGTAATTTCCAACGCAAAACAAGTTTAGAAGTCTTTCATTCTCTAAAATAATATTTTAGGCGTGATAATTACTGCTCTGCTAACCCACGTGCTTTTAGCGAAACGATACAAACAAATCAAGCTTTTGTAAGATTTTATGTGTACACAATGGCCAATGACGTAGTGTTTACCCAAAGAGCGATGACGTGTGTGTGTACTCATTGAATGATGACGTATATGTGTACTCATTGAATGATGACGTAGTATTTACACAAAGAACGCTGACGTTGTTGATATTGGTGTACTCATCGAATGATGACGTAGGTGCGTAGACAAAGATCGATGACGTAGTTGGTCCGTAAAGGGGAGTAATTAGCAGGCTGCCATTTCTTAATTTCATTGTAATGTCCCTTGTTTTTGGCGGTCTAATATTCGCTTTTTTTCTTTTCAATTTTGTCATTGTTATGTCCCTTGTTTGCACTTTTTTATTATTCGCTTTTTTTCTTTTCAATTTACATTTTCGTAATTAAAATTATTTCAACCTCCAAGCGCTATAGCTTCATACATTTTCCCGGAACCTCACCATCTTGACGAAATTACATATTGTATGGATCTAGATCGAGATCTAGAAGATCTAGATCTAGATCTAGATCTATATCTAGAGTAAGATCTTAAACTAATTCTTTGGTTTCGAAGTGACCAACCCATTTTCAAAGTCAAAGTTCGATGACGCGCTGCAATTTAAAATTCTTTGTTGACAGTTTGCTATTTATCACTAGATCTATCAGCTGAGTCCACATTCTGGCTTTGGCTGTACTAAAGACTTTAGGGAAGAATCTGATCTGGAATATGCCAAACATCATTAGATCTAGATCTAGATCTAGATTCTAGATTCTAGATCTAGATGTACACATCAAAGGAAGAAGCTTCGACGTTCGAAGCCGGGTAGGTCCTAACTGCTGACGGATCGGTGAAGTATTATCATACTAGATCTAGATCTAGATCTAGATCTAGATATAGAGATCTAGATCTAGATCTAGATCTAGATATCTAGATCTAGATCTAGAGTCTAGATCTAGATTTCTAGATCTAGATCATTTTAATTCAATTTAGATATAGATTATATTTATAATAGATCTATCTAGATCTAGATCTAGATTCTAGTCTAGGTCTAGATCTAAATAAGAAACACATAAAAATTACTTCAGGGGGTAGATCTAGATCTTGATCTAGATCTAGATCTAGATTCTAGATCTAGATCGAGTGTGATTTAGTGCAAAGCAAACGGGACTGCAATTGTACAGGAGTGCCGATCACATGTGTGTGCGGATCTAGGGGCCATGTTGGTGACCAGGGTAAAATAGTAAAAGAGGTTTTGGCAGTTTTACAAGCTTCCTACATCGCATGTCTTTTTTCATCACCTCCTTCATGTTGTTTTTTTCTGACTGTTCTTTGGCTTAGATCTAGGATCTAAGGCATCGTAGATCTAGAATATAGATCTAGATATAGATCTATTTGTTTGCTAATTTCGTAATCAACACCCAAACATTCTTCTCTCTCTCTCCCTCCCTCTCTCTCTCCGGCCGACCAACAACAGTACACCTTAACCCAAACCTTAACATGAACCCTTACCCTGACCCAAACCGTAACCCTAACCCTAGATCTAGGTCTAACCCTTACCCTAACCCTAACTCTTGTATAGTTTGCTCAGTGGACCTTGTCATGGTAAGTGCCGGCCCTCCGCGGAACTCCTCCCTGAAAATGTAGTTTTCTGAATACAGGGTGTCTTTAAAAAAAAGAGGACCCCATTAAAATAACTCAGTCATCTAGACATTATAATTTCAATAAAACTTCGAACAAATAAAATTCTGATGCTCTCGTGGTCTAGAGGTTACGGTGTTCTCCTCTCATTCAATATGTCCCACATTCGAAACCTGACAGCGACAGAAATTAAAAATGTTTTTTCTAAAATCTTCTCCTTTCCCCTCCTTTAACCTGCTCTCTAACCATGTTCTGTCGTCTGTTTTCGTCATCACTTTTTGCCCCCCCCCCCCCCAATTCCCCCTCCTCTGGGCTCCTGCACTCTTTTTGTTACCTTTCTACTGCTTCTTGCTCCTTCCTACTGCTGTCTTTCAGCCATACCTGCGATCTTATGTCTTATGGTAGGTATAAAGATCTAACACACAGTCAACTCGTCAACTCGGATAAGGGAGAAAAATCTCAAAGATCCCATGTTTAAGTTTTACACTTTAAAGATCCCTTGATGGTCCAATATCGATAAGAGTAGACTTCAGCCACCACCTGGGCAAAATTCAAAATTAATAATTCCTGTCAAACTGAAAATGTTTAATGTAGGGACGTCAAATCTGTAAATATAATATCGGAAGAAAATCATGGTTTGTCATACATAGACTCCCGTAACGTACCCATGGTTGAATTTATTTTTTTAAAGTTTTGTCGAAACCAGTCAAAAGATGACCGAGTTAAACAGCCCTTTAAATGGGCCCTCGCTTTTTTTAGACACCTGTTACTATCTCTCTGTTGCAAAAATGATCATGATTAGATTAAAATGTGTTAAATATATTGAGATAGATTTATGCAATAAACAAACCTGATGCCGGTTACCTAATGTTTATCTTTATGACATGGTTTTATTGTTTCATTCCAGTGGGGAGATATTTGCTCACAAGACAAACGTGTGTGCCTCAGTGACAGAGACCTGATCTATCTCCTGGACACGAGGAGAGAGCAAAGGTCAACCAGAAACTGGAGGAGGGTGAGGAACCGGGAAACAGAATTTTTTCTGAAACGACAGACTTTAGCGAGACATAAAGGGAAAGAAGACAAACTACAGTGGAGTCTGCTGAAACCAAACACGGTTCATCCGATAATCATATGGCGGTAAACCTTAATAAAATAATATCTCCGATTTTTTTCTTCAGTTGAACCAGATATCAGGCTGAAGTCTCATCACTACGAATGACAAAGTACAGAGAGCTATTTTAGGAGCTGTTATGCTGATGGCGAGGGACATTCTAAACTATCTATGTATAAGATGTTATAGGTGTGATCTATCAGGGGGAACTAGGCTCCTTGCAAACCTGTCTTCCTGTCATTGCCGCATTGTTGGTGTTTGTTTATTTACATGTTTTTGCTGTGATAATAGATTGATATAGTTGGTTTAACACACAATTCTATACTGGAAATACTATTTGAAATAGAATCATGCCTTTTGAGGCTCATTGAGAAAGTTGACTTCAGATGGATGTCTCTATAAAACTCATAAAATTAGGAGCATACTTTTGATTATTTCTGATGTGAGGAAATTGCATTCTCTGTCCCCAGCTGTTTCCATCTGTACTTTCTACCTGTGCTGAAAGTGGCTTGAAAGAGCACCAAAACTGGTCCCTCACACCGGTGGAGCAACTGGCTGTTGCTATGGAGAGAAGCTTTCTACGTAAAACATCATCTTTTTCCGAGTTGAACATTCCAAAGTAAACCATAGTCTTGTTCTTGTTTCGTGTGTGTTTGTGTGTGTGCACTTAATCATAGTGTGTGTGTGTGTGTGTGTGTGTGTGTGTGTGTGTGTGTGTGTGTGTGTGTGTGTGTCATTGTAATTGTGTCTGTTACCATAGCTAGCTGTTGACTGGGAATTTATTGAATACATAAAAATGTATGTAGAAGGTTTGGAGGGGGGTTACTTGGCCAGTACCCACCATTTTGACCCACCTTGTGGGTAGAGTCTGTTTCTTGTTTTGAAAAGTTGGCAGCTTTGTAAATGGAGAGTTGTGGCTTGTGACTGTGATGTGTGTGTCCTTTAAATCATCCTTCTTTTTTTCAATTTTTGTTCTTTCTTGAAACAGAATTCCTGCTGGCCCAGCCACTGGAGGTGAGGGTGTTTCTGAAAACTTGCACAACAGGCGTGGTAAGGAAGTGAAATTTCTTTTTGTGCCATTAGGAAAAGGTTAAAGGGATGTAATCCATAAAATTATTTCAATCAGGATTGATATAATATTTTTTACATGGTGTCAGAAGTCAGTGGATAACGTGTCACAAGTATCAGAATGCCTCATTTCAAGCCTCCTGAGCCGTTTGATTTTTCGAAACCTCACGAGTGGCCCGAGTGGCGACAGCGTATGCTACGATACCGCACAGCCACCAAACTGAGCGCAGAGACCGGAGAAGATCGATGACGTAGTTGGTCCGTAAAGGGGAGTAATTAGCAGGCTGCCATTTCTTAATTTCATTGTAATGTCCCTTGTTTTTGGCGGTCTAATATTCGCTTTTTTTCTTTTCAATTTTGTCATTGTTATGTCCCTTGTTTGCACTTTTTTATTATTCGCTTTTTTTCTTTTCAATTTACATTTTCGTAATTAAAATTATTTCAACCTCCAAGCGCTATAGCTTCATACATTTTCCCGGAACCTCACCATCTTGACGAAATTACATATTGTATGGATCTAGATCGAGATCTAGAAGATCTAGATCTAGATCTAGATCTATATCTAGAGTAAGATCTTAAACTAATTCTTTGGTTTCGAAGTGACCAACCCATTTTCAAAGTCAAAGTTCGATGACGCGCTGCAATTTAAAATTCTTTGTTGACAGTTTGCTATTTATCACTAGATCTATCAGCTGAGTCCACATTCTGGCTTTGGCTGTACTAAAGACTTTAGGGAAGAATCTGATCTGGAATATGCCAAACATCATTAGATCTAGATCTAGATCTAGATTCTAGATTCTAGATCTAGATGTACACATCAAAGGAAGAAGCTTCGACGTTCGAAGCCGGGTAGGTCCTAACTGCTGACGGATCGGTGAAGTATTATCATACTAGATCTAG
>NW_004797659.1:651737-664477 GCF_000002075.1 Aplysia californica
AAACAAACAACATTATGTCCCACATCAATCTAATTATTTGAGTGACTCATACATTTATTTTGCACCAGCGCTAATCGCAAAGCGGATTTGCAAATAGGCAGTTCCTTTTTAAAAAATCAAAATGCCCCCCAAATTTTACTCTAGATCGAGATCTACAAGAACATAATTAGATCTAGGGCTGGCTTGACAGTAGGCCTACTTGAATTCTACGACTTCAGCGTAGCAGAAGTTTGGGAAATTAAAACATGATGCCTTGTCTTGGCCTTGGCAACGTTGTTGCCATAGAGACTAGATCTAGATCTATAGATGCTAAGATAGATCTAAAAGACAACATAATTACATATATATACCGCTAACTTAGAAAATTACAGTCTATAGTCTATATCTGCTCAGTACCTAGACCTAGAATCTACATCTCTAGTTTTGAGAAATATGATGTGAAGAATTTCAAGTTTCACAAAATGTCAAGGATTTTCGAATCGAAGTGTATACAGACCCGGTAACCGGGAACAAAGTCACAAAGTATACAGACCCGGTAGGGGAACTCTTTTGTGATTTCGGAGGGTTTCAGCGCCCAGACCCGGTAGTGTGTGTGTGTGTGTCTGTGTGTGTGAGTTAAAGAGAGAGAGAGAGAGAGAGAGAGAGAGAGCGCAGGGGGAAGTGCTAGCAAAATGTATATAATATGACATGTCTGCCAGTTGGCAGGAAGGAACGAAAGACAGAGACAAACAAAGAAAAAAAGAATGCGAGCGATACAGAGAGAGAGAGAGAGAGAGAGAGAGAGAGAGAGAGAGAGAGAGAGAGAGAAAGAGAGAGAGAGAGAAAGAGAGAGAGACTGCTCGATTGAAATTATGACATTGTTCTTTTCTTCAAATTGTGATTCCTCCAACTCCAAAACAGGGGAAAAACGATCGTTCATCGAAAAGACATCCGCAATCTTCATTTAGTTTTAGATCTAGAATCTAGATCTACAGTCTAGATCTAGGCTAGCCTCGAAACTAGATCAATGATTTATATCTGTCTGTCTAGATCTAGAATCTAGATCTAGATCTAGGCCTAGTGTTTTGAGCAGGTAGATTCTAGATCTAGATCTAGAGCAATTGGTTTTTCATGTCATAGTCTTAGTTAGTAACTCAAAAGGACCCAAAATGTAAAGTGTGGAAAATGAGAACTTAATTGTGTAGGCCTTATTATAGCAAAATAGATTCAGCTTCACAATGCTATATAAATAAATCAACAACCACAAGTGCACGACATCGGGCATCAATCTATTGACTACCGAAACAAAACGGTGCTGACCATAGCGTAAACAATATTTCATTTCAGTTGTTTAGATCTCTAGATCTAGATCTAGAGATCTAGATCTAGATCTATATCTAGATCTAATCTAGATTTAGATCTATATCTCTAGATCTAGATGTAGAAGCTTAACTAATAGGCCTGATCTAGATCTAGAATCTAGATCTAGATTCTAGATCTAGATCTAGATCTAGATTTTCTATAGTAATACTTCACCGATCCGTCAGCAGTTAGGCTAGGGCCTACCCGGCTTCGAACGTCGAAGCTTCTTCCTTTGATGTGTACATCTAGAATCTAGATCTAATGATGTTTGGCATATTTCAGATCAGATTCTTCCCTAAAGTCTTTAGTACAGCCAAAGCCAGAATGTGGACTCAGCTGATAGTGATAGCAAACTGTCAACAAAGAATTTTAAATTGCAGCGCGTCATCGAACTTTGAAAATGGGTTGGTAACTTCGAAACCAAAGAATTAGTTTAAGATCTTACTCAAGATCTAGATATAGAATTTGTAATTTCGTCTAGATGGTGAGGCTCCGGGAAAATTCATGAAGCAATAGCACTTGGAGGTTGAAATAATTTTAATTACGAAAATATAAATTTAAAAGAAAAAAAGCGAATAATAAAACGTGAAAACAAGGGACATAACAATGAAAAAATTGAAGAGAAAAAAAGCGAATATTAGACCGTCAAAAACAAGGGACATAACAATGAAATTAAGAAATGGCAGGCTGCTAGTTATTCCCCTTTAAGGGACCAAATACGTCATCGTTCTTTGTCTACGCACCTACGACATCATTCGATGTGTACACCTATATCAACAACGTCAGCGTTCTTTGTGTAGATACTACGTCATCATTCAATGGGTACACATGTACGTCATCATTCAATGAGTACACACATACGTCATCGTTCTTTGTGTAAATAGTACGTCACCATTCAATGAGTACACATAAACGTCATCATCCAATGCGTACACACACACACGTCATCGCTCTTTGTGTAGACACTACGTCATTGGCCATTGTGTACACATAAAATCTTACAAAAGCTTGATTTGTTTGTATCGTTTCGCTAAAAGCACGTGGGTTAGCAGAGCAGTAATTATCACGCCTAAAATATTATTTTAGAGAATGAAAGACTTGTAAACTTGTTTTGCATTGGAAATTACCTTCTTCTGTCTGTATAACGTAATATGTTTTTTTAATAAATTTTTTTTTTTCGTGCGTATTTCCGGCACAAGCAAAGATCTTACACTAATCAGTACTTCATTTTGCGGAAGTGGTGTCACCCATGGAAACGGAAGTGATGCCACCCACTCTAAGAAGACATAGACTTAAGGCGCGTGAAAAGCGCGGATCAACAGACGAATTAGTAGCCAACTTTTCGGGACAGAATGGTGGTTTTTAGAATGCTAAAGCTAGTGGGAAGCAGGATGGGGGTTCAGAGATTGTACATATAAATGGAGATACGCCGGACATGCCGATAAGAGTAAGAAAGTACCCATGTCTGACACATAGAATGTCACTCTGTGAGCTATTGCATTAGGCTGTAGTCTTTGGGTTTGAGTTAAGGAAGGTAACCCTAAAAAGTCATCCCTTCAGTATTTTTCACGGTTATCTCTCTTTGACCATATTTTGAGTGTTATTTCAGTCTAATCTGACATAATTTTTCTCACGCAGAATTGTTTTGGTGTGCTAGATGGGTAGAACTTACTTTTCTGAGAAATTTGATGCCAAAATCAACAATATTACTTAATTTTTCAGCTAGTTACAGATGTTCAAAGTTCGGTAATATTTATTGGGTGAAAATAAGCCAGGCTGTGTTTGGTACCTCAGTGACTAGATCTAGATCTAGATTCTAGAGGCTACCTGCTGATCCAGAACAAGATGTTTTGGAAGATCTGGATCTAGAGGCACTCCTGTACAAATACGGTCCCGTTTGTTTTCATGATGGCCATTGTGGGAGTGAATATAGATAATCTATCCAGAATCTAGATTCTGGATAGCCAAGGTAATAGCCCACAGAATCTATCTTTAGATATTTAACTCTAGATATCTAATATCTAGATCTAGATCTAGATCTAGCTAGAATCTAGATAGATCTAGAGAAGAATCTAGAATCTAGATTTAGATCTAGATCTAGATCTAGATCTAGCAATCAAGATATTGGAGCTTTTTCGGTAGGCCTAGTTCCCTCCCCGCAATTGAGAACTACCGAAAAAGCACCAAGTTATCTAGATACTAGATATAGATCTAGAATCTAGATCATTTTAATTCAATTTAGATTTAGATCTAGATTCTAGATTCTAGGTCTAAATAAGAAACACATAAAAATTACTACAGGGGGTAGATCTAGGTCTAGATCTAGATCGAGTGTGATTTAGTGCAAAGCAAACGGGACTGCTATTGTACAGGAGTGCCGATCACATGTGTGTGCGGATCTAGGAGCCATGTTGGTGACCAGGGTAAAATAGTAAAAGACGTTTTGGCAGTTTTACAACAAGCTTCATACATCGCATGTCTTTTTTCATCACCTCCTTCATGGTTTTTTTTTTACTGTTCTTTGGCTTAGATCTAGGATCTAGGGCATCGTAGATCTAGAATCTAGATCTAGACTTAGATCTATTTGTTTGCTAATTTCGTAATCAACACCCAAACATTCTCTCTCTCTCCCTCCCTCTCTCTCTCCGGCCGACCAACAGCACACCTTAACCCAAACCCTAACATGAACCCTTACCCTGACCCAAACCGTAACCCTAACCCTAGGTCTAACCCTTACCCTAACCCTAACTCACTAACTCTTGTATAGTTTGCTCAGTGGACCTTGTCATGGTAAGTGCCGGCCCTCCGCGGAACTCCTCCCTGAAAATGTAGTTTTCTGAATACAGGGTGTCTTTAAAAAAAAGAGGACCCCATTAAAATAACTCAGTCATCTAGACATTATAATTTCAATAAAACTTCGAACAAATAAAATTCTGATGCTCTCGTGGTCTAGAGGTTACGGTGTTCTCCACTCATTCAATATGTCCCACATTCGAAACCTGACAGCGACAGAAATTTAAAATGTTTTTTCTAAAATCTTCTCCTTTCCCCTCCTTTAACCTGCTCTCTAACCATGTTCTGTCGTCTGTTTTCGTCATCACTTTTGCCCCCCCCCCCCTAATTCCCCCTCCTCTGGGCTCCTGCACTCTTTTTGTTACCTTTCTACTGCTTCTTGCTCCTTCCTACTGCTGTCTTTCAGCCATACCTGCGATCTTATGTCTTATGGTAGGTATAAAGATCAAAGACACGGTCAACTCGGATAAGGGAGAAAAATTTCAAAGATCCCATGATGTTTAAGTTTTACACTTTAAAGATCCCTCGATGGTCCAATATCGATAAGAGTAGGCTTCGGCCACCACCTGGGCAAAATTCAAAATTAATAATTCCTATCAAACTGAAAATGTTTAATGTAGGGACGTCAAATCTGTAAATATAATACAGGAAGAAAATCATGGTTTGTCATACATTGACTCCCGTAACGTACCCATGGTTGAATTTATTTTTTAAAAGTTTTGTTGAAACCAGTCAAAAGATGACCCAGTTAAACAGCCCTTTAAACGGGCCCTCGCTTTTTTTAGACACCTGTTACTATCTCTCTGTTGCAAAAATGATAATGATTAGATTAAAATGTATTAAATATACTGAGATAGATTTATACAATAAACAAACCTGATGATGGTTACCTAATGTTTATCTTTATGACATGGTTTTATTGTTTCATTACAGTGGGGAGATATTTGCTCACAAGACAAACGTGTGTGCCTCAGTGACAGAGACCTGGTCTATCTCCTGGACACGAGGAGAGAGCAAAGGTCAACCAGAAACTGGAGGAGGGTGAGGAACCGGGAAACAGAATTTTTACTGAAACGACAGACTTTAGCGAGACATAAAGGGAAAAGAAGACAAACTACAGTGGAGTCTGCTGAAACCAAACACGGTTCATCCGATAATCATATGGCGGTAAACCTTAATAAAATAATATCTCTGATTTTTTTCTTCAGTCGAACCAGATATCAGGCTGAAGTCTCATCACTACGAATGACAAAGTACAGAGAGCTATTTTAGGAGCGTTATGCTGATGGCGAGGGACGTTCTAAACTATCTATGTATAAGATGTTATGGGTGTGATCTATCAGGGGGAACTAGGCTCCTTGAAAACCTGTCTTCCTGTCATTGCCGCATTGTTGGTGTTTGTTTATTTACATGTTTTTGCTGTGATAATAGATTGATATAGTTGGTGTAACACACAATTCTATACTGGAAATACTATTTGAAATAGAGTCATGCCTTTTAAGGCTCATTGAGAAAGTTGACTTCAGATGGATGTCTCTATATATAAAACTCATAAAATTAGGAGCATAGGCCTACTTTTGATTATTTCTGATGTGAGGAAATTGCATTCTCTGTCCCCCAGCTGTTTCCATCTGTACTTTTTACCTGTGCTGAAAGTGGCTTGAAAGAGCACCAAAACTGGTCCCTCACACCGGTGGAGCAACTGGCTGTTGCTATGGAGAGAAGCTTTCTACGTAAAACATCATCTTTTTCCGAGTTGAGCATTCCAAAGTAAACCATAGTCTTGTTCTTGTTTAGTGTGTGTTTGTGTGTGTGCACTTAATCATAGTGAGTGTGTGTGTGTGTGTGTGTGTGTGTGTGTGTGTGTGTGTGTGTGTGTGTGTATGTGTGTGTGTATGTGTCATTGTAGTTGTGTCTGTTACCATAGCTAGCTGTTGATGTGAATTTATTGAATACATCAAAATGCATATAGAAGGTTTGGAGGGGGGTTACTTGGCCAGTACCCACCATCTTGACCCACCTTGTGGGTAGAGTCTGTTTCTTGTTTTGAAAAGTTGGCAGCTTTGTAAATGGAAAGTCGTGGCTTGTGACTGCGATGTGTGTGTCCTTTAAATCATCCTTCTTTTTTTCAATTTTTGTTCTTTCTTGAAACAGAATTCCTGCTGGCCCAGCCACTGGAGGTGAGGATGTTTCTGAAAACTTGCACAACAGGCGTGGTAAGGAAGTGAAATTTCTTTTTGTGCCATTAGGAAAAGGTTAAAGGGATGTAGTCCATAACATTATTTCAATCAGGATTGATATAATATTTTTTATGTTGTGTCCCTCTTCTCATCTGTGACCACTCACACAATGTTCTTGTCCTGGCCGCCCTTCAACACAGTGGTCCAGTGGTCGACTTTTCTTTATCATCTCCCTCTACACCTATGTTGACTCATTCCATACATTACCGACGTCTGTGCTCTCATGGTTCTGTTCTTTGCCGCAGATTCTATCTATTCTATCAGGCCACCTTGTGAACGAGTTTTAGCTGGTAACGTCAAAGGTTCTCTACATACACGATCTTTGGTAGCGTTCCACAATGATTTTTAACGTACATTTGGTGGCCTTAGAAAACCTCTGATATGTCACCTTGTTCAATATCGAGCACCAGGCGGAAAATAATAAATTTCCAACCAATGCAAAATTTTTTTATAAAAACAATGCCAAGCAGTATTCATTATCATTCTTTCAAAATCAACAAGACTTTATCAAAATAATGTTTTGAAATGTTAATTTAGATATCATATATATTTAGGTTCTCGCTCAATAAATCAGAAATTTTCATGTCAATTTTTAAATAAAGTTTTGTCTTTTGTAAGCTTGTTATCTTGAAAATTATGTACAACAAAAAACAGATAGAGCTTAAAGAAAGTGAAAATTGGACAGAGTGGAAAGCTACAGATCAGAAAATGCTCCTTGCTTCAGAAAGTGATTTTCCCATTTCCCTCTTGGTTTCCCTTTGCCACCACTATTTGTTTCTCTTTCTGCTGGGCTGATATTTGCTCCAATCAAGTCATTGATGCTCTAGCTGTTCCCGTCTTTTTCTTGGTCTTCCCCTTCCTCTGTTTTCTGATACCTTTCTTCGGATAATTCTTTTACACAGAGCTTCTGTGTTTTTGTGAGCCAAAATAAGTGAGCTTTGTGATCAAATGAAATCTATAAATAAACAGTTCTTTAACTGGAGCTTTTTCAAGATCCTCCGGTTGCATTATTTAGAATTATGTTTCTACGTATTTGTTTCATTTTTATTTTGTTTCAGATCCCAACAGTCGTCTGTACCTGAGTGCCAAAGAAATCTCGCCCTTCCTTGAGATACAGCCATAGTTCTCAACACTACACTCAACCATTCACCTAAGAAACGCGATTCTACAGACGGGGTGAGTAATTTTCGAGACTCGCGTGGAGACGTCTAGACAGCTGGGAGATGTAATCGACAAATTTTCACTGAAATATAGGGCAGGGTGGTGTCGCGGTCACAAAATGAGCAATTTGTAATCAAGGTTACTGTAAGTCATTTATTTTAATGATCCTGTGTATGCATCCAAAGAGCTGTTTTAAATATAGGGCCCAAAGGGATATATTTTTTAAAATTAAAGGGTCAAGATTTTTAAAAAAAATGTTTTTTACTTCTTCCCAACAACTTCTAACAGTAGAAATGTAAATCTTTAGCTATCCAGTCGCGGAAGAAAAGATTGTAAGATTGTAACAGTGTCGTTATTACATGAAGGACATTCCTTCTGCAGATGCTCTGATCATCGTCAAACATGGACGGTTTTTTATTGTTATTGTTATCATCATTATTATTGTTATAATCGTTAAAATTGTTACCATCATTATTATTATTACTATTACAGTATAACACGGATATCTCGAATTCGTAAGGACCGACTTCGGAGGTATGAGGGATTTGTAGTTCCAGGGATATCTTACAAAGAAAGAAGGAAAAAAACGTGATTACTAGTCTACTGTGTAGCACCTATCTGTTTTAGAGTGTTATTTTTATTAGTATTATAATTTGTATTAGCATTATTAATTTTATTATTAGTATTATTATTAGTATTATAATTATTATTTTTATGATTGTCATAATCAGAATCATTATTATCACTAGATTCTATTATTATTGTTATTATTTTTTTTTTAAAGTTATCATTATTATCTTTATTATTATCATTGTTATTATTTGCATTATTATCATTGCCATATTTATCTATATCATAGGTTAAATAAAAGATTACCCAGATGTGAATTTGTTGAGAGAAAGAAAGGAAAGAAGAGGATTGTCATTTGTCATCCCCAGCAGTGTTCCCTGCCGTATGTGAGAGACGATCCCTGTGGTCTGAGGCCGGTCAAGCCAGTGCCAATATGGAGTCAGTATCTCTCTGACCGCTCCTCTCTACCTGTGTGTGGGAAGAAAACGGTGGTAGGGGAGAATGTCAAAAAAATATAATTGGTAAATATCATCGGTGTACATTTCTTGTTTGAATTTTCAGGTTTCAAATTACAACTATAGTTGAACCTGCCTTAATGGCCACCTGTCTAAGACAATCACCTGTACAAACGGCCACTTCCCACTTCCCCTTTGTGTTTTTCTGAATTATAATAACACCTGTCCAAGACAACCACCTGTCTAAAACAGTCACTTTTCTCCTCAATAATGGGTGGCTGTCTTGGACAATTTCCGCTGTGCTTTGTGATTTCTCGGACACCCCAGGCTCTTGTAGATTCAGCACTTTATTCATTGGTAGAGATTACAATTTGTTCTTGAACTTTAAATGTTTTAAAAAATTTTATTCAACAAGGAACAATTTTGGAAGATAATGTTGCCATTTGTATATGACATCAGTAAGATCTTATGGTATCTGGGAGCTGTTGAAAAATTTGGAATAAATTCTTGTCCCATTTTTAATCCACAGAGCAATGAGATACTTCTAGTTTTAACTATCTGGTAACAAATATTTTATGTTGTGCCAGTCAGGCTTTCAGTTTTAGTTGTACTGTCCTTGAGTTATAGCCCTTGTCACATGGATCTATAAATGTTGTAGTTCTTGGAAATCTGAAGCCTGTAAGTCCTGTATCACTTCATAATGAATCCAAAGTTTTTATTTTACACGTGTTATTTTATGTACGACGTGATGACCGGTTGTTGCAATCCATACAAAAACATTTTCTCCTTTTCTTTCTTTCCACTCACAGATGTCTTCAGAACGTCAGAACCTGACAGAAATGTTCAGCTATCTGTCCGGAGAACATTCACGACGCTACCATGTTGAAGGGGACATCAGCGCTGCTTACTCAGAGATGGTCATCAACAGGATCTGTCGGTAGATTTGACTGGACGAAAGATGAAGCAGACAAAGAGATCATGTGGACAACTGAGTGGATCTGTGTGGATCGGAAAAAACCCTCATGTCTAGCTCATCCCGAATATTCCCCACTATTTTTAGCTCATCCCCAGTATTTTTTTATATGATCTCTATTATTTTCGAGCTCTTCTCTAATATATTCCAGCTCATTCCGAATACTCCCTACCTTTTTTTTTAGCTCGTCCCCAGTATTTTCTAGATGATCCCTATTATTTTTCAGCTCATCAATATTTTCCTGCTCGTCCCCAGTATTTTCTAGCTGCTCCCTAATATTTTCGAGCCCATCCTTAATTATTTTTAGCTCATCCCTAATATTTTTTAGCTTATCCCCAGTATTTTCTAGCTCATCCCCAGTATTTTCTAGGTCATCCCTAATATTTTCTAGCTCATCCAGAATATTCCCCATTATTTTTTAGCTCATCCCCAGTATTTTGTAGATTTTCCATATTATTGTTAGCTCATCCCTAATATTTTCCAGCTCGTCCCCAGTATTTTCTAGCTGCTCCATAATATTTTCTAGGACATTCCGAATATTTCCCACTATTTTTCATCTGTCCCCGGTATTTTCAAGATTGTCCCTAATACTTTCTAGCTCATCCCCAGTAATTTCTAGCTCATCCCCAGAATTTTTAAAGATTATTTTTATTATTTTCTAGCTCATCCCCAGAATTTTTAAAGATTATTTTTATTATTTTCTAGCTCATCCCCAGAATTTTTAAAGGTTATTTTTATTATTTTCTAGCTCATCCCCAGAATTTTTAAAGATTATTTTTATTATTTTCTAGCTCATCCCCAGAATTTTTAAAGATCATTTTTATTATTTTATAGCTCATCCCCTGTATTTTCTAGCTCATCCCCAGTATTTACTAGGTCATCCATAATATTTTCTAGCCCATTCCAAATATTCCCCACTTTTTTAGCTCATCCCCAGTATTTTGTAGATTATCCCTATTATTTTTTACTGATCCCCAATATTTTCTAGCTCTCCCCAGTATTTTCTAGGTTATCCCTAATATTTTTATAGCTCATCCAGAATATTCTCCTTTATTTTTTAGCACATTCTCAGTATTTTCTAGATTATCCATATTATTTCTAGCTCATTCATAATATTTTCCAGCTCGTCCCCAGTATTTTCTAGCCCGTTCCGAATATTTTCCACTATTTTTTAGCTCATCCCCAGTATTTTCTAGATAATCCTTATTATTTTCTAGCTCACAATCAGTGTTTTCTAGCTCATTCATAATATTTTCGAGCCCGTCCCCAGTATATTCTAGGTCATCCCTAATAATTTTTATAGCTCATCCAGAATATTCCCAATTATTTTTTAGCACATTCGCAGTATTTTCTAGATTATCCATATTATTTCTAGCTCATCCAGAGTATTTTTTAGCTCATCCCCAGTATTTTCTAGATTTTCCATATGATTGCTAGCTCAATCCTAATATTTTCCTGCTCGTCCCCAGTATTTTCTAGCTCCTCCCTAATATTTTCTAGCCCGTTCCGAATATTTCCCACAATTTTTCATCTCGTCCCCAGTATTTTTCAGATTGTCCCTAATAATTTTTAGCTCATCCCTAATATTTTCTATAGCGCATGCAGAATGTTCCCCATTATTTTTTAGCTCATCCCCATTAGTTTCTAGATTATCCATATTATTTCTAGCTCATTCCTAATATCTTCTAGCTCATTCCGAATGTTCCCCACTATTTTTTAGCTCATCCTTAGTATTTTCTAGATGATCCCTGTTATTTTCTATCTCATCCCTAATATTTTCTAGCTTATTCCCAGGGTATTGTATTAAACAAAATTGTTATCGGACCCATGTCCGGCTTTCTCTCAGCTATCATTTTCATCATCACCACCACCATCACCATCATCGTCATTGTCATCGCTTTTGTCATCAAGTAGGACATTTTCAAACCCAAACCAAAGCAACCCTGAAGCAACTGGCGTCTGTGGTGTAGCGGTCAGGTGTTTCACCATTGCATGTAGGAGACGCAAGTTCAATTCCCGAGTGGGGAGAAGATTCCAGAGGTCAGAGCTGCTGTATAGTAGGATGTTAATCGTCTCTTGACTTGAGACGTTGAAATTCTGTTTGTTGAGTTTGCAGGTGTGGTAGACTTGTTGATGTCTTCAGACCTATTATTTTCCAGCTCATCCCTAATATTTTCTTGCTCATCCCCAGTATTTTCTAGGGGACATCAGCGCTGCTTACTCAGAGATGGTCATCAACAGGATCTGTCGAGGATTTGACTGGACGAAAGATGAAGCAGACAAAGAGATGTGACTAGGTCATCCCTAATTGTTTCCAGCTTGTCCCCAGTATTTTCTAGCTCTTCCCTAATAGTTTTTAGCTCATTCCAAACATTCCCCCCTCTTTTTTAGCACATCCCCAGTATTTTCTAGATTTTTCATATTATTGTTAGCTCATCCCTAATATTTTTCAGCTCGTCCCCAGTATTTTCTAGCTGCTCCATAATATTTTCTAGGACATTCCGAATATTTCCCACTATTTTTCGTCTGTCCCCGGTATTTTCAAGATTGTCCCTAATATTTTCTAGCTCATCCCCAGTAATTTCTAGCTCATCCCCAGGATTTTTAAAGATTATTTTTAAAATATTTTTTAGCTCATCCCCAGTATTTTCTAGCTCATCCCCAGTATTTACTAGGTCATCCATAATATTTTCTAGCCCATTCCAAATATTCCCCACTTTTTTAGCTCATTCCCAGTATTTTTTAAATTATCCTTTTAGTTTTTACTGATCCCTAATATTTTCTAGCTCATCCCCAGTATTTTCTAGTTTTTTCTTATTACTTTCTAGCTCACAATCAGTGTTTTCTAGCTCATTCATAATATTTTCGAGCCCGTCCCCAGTATTTTCTAGGTTATCCCTAATATTTTTATAGCTCATCCAGAATATTCCCCTTGATTTTTTAGCACATTCGCAGTATTTTCTAGATTATCCATATTATTTCTAGCTCATCCATAATATTTTTTAGCTCATCCCCAGAATTTTCTAGATTTTCCATATAATTGCTAGCTCAATCCTAATATTTTCCTGCTCGTCCCCAGTATTTTCTAGCTGCTCCCTAATATTTTCGAGCCCATTCCGAATATTTCCCACAATTTTTCATATCGTCCCCAGTATTTTTCAGATTGTCCCTAATCATTTTTAGCTCATCCCCAGTAATTTCTAGGTC
>NW_004797659.1:664577-672106 GCF_000002075.1 Aplysia californica
CTATATATACCGCTAACTTAGAAAATTACAGTCTATAGTCTATATCTGCTCAGTACCTAGACCTAGAATCTACATCTCTAGTTTTGAGAAATATGATGTGAAGAATTTCAAGTTTCACAAAATGTCAAGGATTTTCGAATCGAAGTGTATACAGACCCGGTAACCGGGAACAAAGTCACAAAGTATACAGACCCGGTAGGGGAACTCTTTTGTGATTTCGGAGGGTTTCAGCGCCCAGACCCGGTAGTGTGTGTGTGTGTGTCTGTGTGTGTGAGTTAAAGAGAGAGAGAGAGAGAGAGAGAGAGAGAGCGCAGGGGGAAGTGCTAGCAAAATGTATATAATATGACATGTCTGCCAGTTGGCAGGAAGGAACGAAAGACAGAGACAAACAAAGAAAAAAAGAATGCGAGCGATACAGAGAGAGAGAGAGAGAGAGAGAGAGAGAGAGAGAGAGAGAGAGAGAGAGAGAGAGAGAGAGAGAGAGAGAGAGAGAGAGAAAGAGAGAGAGAGAGAAAGAGAGAGAGACTGCTCGATTGAAATTATGACATTGTTCTTTTCTTCAAATTGTGATTCCTCCAACTCCAAAACAGGGGAAAAACGATCGTTCATCGAAAAGACATCCGCAATCTTCATTTAGTTTTAGATCTAGAATCTAGATCTAGATCTAGATCTACAGTCTAGATCTAGGCTAGCCTCGAAACTAGATCAATGATTTATATCTGTCTGTCTAGATCTAGAATCTAGATCTAGATCTAGGCCTAGTGTTTTGACAGAGCAGGTAGATTCTAGATCTAGATCTAGAGCAATTGGTTTTTCATGTCATAGTCTTAGTTAGTAACTCAAAAGGACCCAAAATGTAAAGTGTGGAAAATGAGAACTTAATTGTGTAGGCCTTATTATAGCAAAATAGATTCAGCTTCACAATGCTATATAAATAAATCAACAACCACAAGTGCACGACATCGGGCATCAATCTATTGACTACCGAAACAAAACGGTGCTGACCATAGCGTAAACAATATTTCATTTCAGTTGTTTAGATCTCTAGATCTAGATCTAGATCTAGATCTAGATCTATATCTAGATCTAATCTAGATTTAGATCTATATCTCTAGATCTAGATGTAGAAGCTTAACTAATAGGCCTGATCTAGATCTAGAATCTAGATCTAGATTCTAGATCTAGATCTAGATAATATAGATCTAGATCTAGATCTAGATTTTCTATAGTAATACTTCACCGATCCGTCAGCAGTTAGGCTAGGGCCTACCCGGCTTCGAACGTCGAAGCTTCTTCCTTTGATGTGTACATCTAGAATCTAGATCTAATGATGTTTGGCATATTTCAGATCAGATTCTTCCCTAAAGTCTTTAGTACAGCCAAAGCCAGAATGTGGACTCAGCTGATATAGTGATAGCAAACTGTCAACAAAGAATTTTAAATTGCAGCGCGTCATCGAACTTTGAAAATGGGTTGGTAACTTCGAAACCAAAGAATTAGTTTAAGATCTTACTCTAGATTTAGATATAGAATTTGTAATTTCGTCTAGATGGTGAGGCTCCGGGAAAATTCATGAAGCAATAGCACTTGGAGGTTGAAATAATTTTAATTACGAAAATATAAATTTAAAAGAAAAAAAGCGAATAATAAAACGTGAAAACAAGGGACATAACAATGAAAAAATTGAAGAGAAAAAAAGCGAATATTAGACCGTCAAAAACAAGGGACATAACAATGAAATTAAGAAATGGCAGGCTGCTAGTTATTCCCCTTTAAGGGACCAAATACGTCATCGTTCTTTGTCTACGCACCTACGACATCATTCGATGTGTACACCTATATCAACAACGTCAGCGTTCTTTGTGTAGATACTACGTCATCATTCAATGGGTACACATGTACGTCATCATTCAATGAGTACACACAGACGTCATCGTTCTTTGTGTAAATAGTACGTCACCATTCAATGAGTACACATAAACGTCATCATCCAATGCGTACACACACACGTCATCGCTCTTTGTGTAGACACTACGTCATTGGCCATTGTGTACACATAAAATCTTACAAAAGCTTGATTTGTTTGTATCGTTTCGCTAAAAGCACGTGGGTTAGCAGAGCAGTAATTATCACGCCTAAAATATTATTTTAGAGAATGAAAGACTTGTAAACTTGTTTTGCATTGGAAATTACCTTCTTCTGTCTGTATAACGTAATATGTTTTTTTAATAAAAAAATTTTTTCGTGCGTATTTCCGGCACAAGCAAAGATCTTACACTAATCAGTACTTCATTTTGCGGAAGTGGTGTCACCCATGGAAACGGAAGTGATGCCACCCACTCTAAGAAGACATAGACTTAAGGCGCGTGAAAAGCGCGGATCAACAGACGAATTAGTAGCCAACTTTTCGGGACAGAATGGTGGTTTTTAGAATGCTAAAGCTAGTGGGAAGCAGGATGGGGGTTCAGAGATTGTACATATAAATGGAGATACGCCGGACATGCCGATAAGAGTAAGAAAGTACCCATGTCTGACACATAGAATGTCACTCTGTGAGCTATTGCATTAGGCTGTAGTCTTTGGGTTTGAGTTAAGGAAGGTAACCCTAAAAAGTCATCCCTTCAGTATTTTTCACGGTTATCTCTCTTTGACCATATTTTGAGTGTTATTTCAGTCTAATCTGACATAATTTTTCTCACGCAGAATTGTTTTGGTGTGCTAGATGGATAGAGCTTACTTTTCTGAGAAATTTGATGCCAAAATCAACAATATTACTTAATTTTTCAGCTAGTTACAGATGTTCAAAGTTCGGTAATATTTATTGGGTGAAAATAAGCCAGGCTGTGTTTGGTACCTCAGTGACTAGATTCTAGAGGCTACCTGCTGATCCAGAACAAGATGTTTTGGAAGATCTGGATCTAGAGGCACTCCTGTACAAATACGGTCCCGTTTGTTTTCATGATGGCCATTGTGGGAGTGAATATAGATAATCTATCCAGAATCTAGATTCTGGATAGCCAAGGTAATAGCCCACAGAATCTATCTTTAGATATTTAACTCTAGATATCTAATATCTAGATCTAGATCTAGCTAGAATCTAGATAGATCTAGAGAAGAATCTAGAATCTAGATTTAGATCTAGATCTAGCAATCAAGATATTGGAGCTTTTTCGGTAGGCCTAGTTCCCTCCCCGCAATTGAGAACTACCGAAAAAGCACCAAGTTATCTAGATACTAGATATAGATCTAGAATCTAGATCATTTTAATTCAATTTAGATTTAGATCTAGATCTAGATTCTAGATTCTAGGTCTAAATAAGAAACACATAAAAATTACTACAGGGGGTAGATCTAATCTAGGTCTAGATCTAGATCGAGTGTGATTTAGTGCAAAGCAAACGGGACTGCTATTGTACAGGAGTGCCGATCACATGTGTGTGCGGATCTAGGAGCCATGTTGGTGACCAGGGTAAAATAGTAAAAGACGTTTTGGCAGTTTTACAACAAGCTTCATACATCGCATGTCTTTTTTCATCACCTCCTTCATGGTTTTTTTTTTACTGTTCTTTGGCTTAGATCTAGGATCTAGGGCATCGTAGATCTAGAATCTAGATCTAGACTTAGATCTATTTGTTTGCTAATTTCGTAATCAACACCCAAACATTCTCTCTCTCTCCCTCCCTCTCTCTCTCCGGCCGACCAACAGCACACCTTAACCCAAACCCTAACATGAACCCTTACCCTGACCCAAACCGTAACCCTAACCCTAGGTCTAACCCTTACCCTAACCCTAACTCACTAACTCTTGTATAGTTTGCTCATTGGACCTTGTCATGGTAAGTGCCGGCCCTCCGCGGAACTCCTCCCTGAAAATGTAGTTTTCTGAATACAGGGTGTCTTTAAAAAAAAGAGGACCCCATTAAAATAACTCAGTCATCTAGACATTATAATTTCAATAAAACTTCGAACAAATAAAATTCTGATGCTCTCGTGGTCTAGAGGTTACGGTGTTCTCCTCTCATTCAATATGTCCCACATTCGAAACCTGACAGCGACAGAAATTTAAAATGTTTTTTCTAAAATCTTCTCCTTTCCCCTCCTTTAACCTGCTCTCTAACCATGTTCTGTCGTCTGTTTTCGTCATCACTTTTTCCCCCCCCCCTCCCCCCTAATTCCCCCTCCTCTGGGCTCCTGCACTCTTTTTGTTACCTTTCTACTGCTTCTTGCTCCTTCCTACTGCTGTCTTTCAGCCATACCTGCGATCTTATGTCTTATGGTAGGTATAAAGATCAAAGACACGGTCAACTCGGATAAGGGAGAAAAATTTCAAAGATCCCATGATGTTTAAGTTTTTCACTTTAAAGATCCCTTGATGGTCCAATATCGATAAGAGTAGGCTTCGGCCACCACCTGGGCAAAATTCAAAATTAATAATTCCTATCAAACTGAAAATGTTTAATGTAGGGACGTCAAATCTGTAAATATAATACAGGAAGAAAATCATGGTTTGTCATACATTGACTCCCGTAACGTACCCATGGTTGAATTTATTTTTTTTTCAAGTTTTGTTGAAACCAGTTAAAAGATGACCAAGTTAAACAGCCCTTTAAACGGGCCCTCGCTTTTTTTAGACACCTGTTACTATCTCTCTGTTGCAAAAATGATAATGATTAGATTAAAATGTATTAAATATACTGAGATAGATTTATACAATAAACAAACCTGATGATGGTTACCTAATGTTTATCTTTATGACATGGTTTTATTGTTTCATTACAGTGGGGAGATATTTGCTCACAAGACAAACGTGTGTGCCTCAGTGACAGAGACCTGGTCTATCTCCTGGACACGAGGAGAGAGCAAAGGTCAACCAGAAACTGGAGGAGGGTGAGGAACCGGGAAACAGAATTTTTACTGAAATGACAGACTTTAGCGAGACATAAAGGGAAAAGAAGACAAACTACAGTGGAGTCTGCTGAAACCAAACACGGTTCATCCGATAATCATATGGCGGTAAACCTTAATAAAATAATATCTCTGATTTTTTTCTTCAGTTGAACCAGATATCAGGCTGAAGTCTCATCACTACGAATGACAAAGTACAGAGAGCTATTTTAGGAGCGTTATGCTGATGGCGAGGGACGTTCTAAACTATCTATGTATAAGATGTTATGGGTGTGATCTATCAGGGGGAACTAGGCTCCTTGAAAACCTGTCTTCCTGTCATTGCCGCATTGTTGGTGTTTGTTTATTTACATGTTTTTGCTGTGATAATAGATTGATATAGTTGGTGTAACACACAATTCTACACCGGAAATACTATTTGAAATAGAGTCATGCCTTTTAAGGCTCATTGAGAAAGTTGACTTCAGATGGATGTCTCTATATATAAAACTCATAAAATTAGGAGCATAGGCCTACTTTTGATTATTTCTGATGTGAGGAAATTGCATTCTCTGTCCCCCAGCTGTTTCCATCTGTACTTTTTACCTGTGCTGAAAGTGGCTTGAAAGAGCACCAAAACTGGTCCCTCACACCGGTGGAGCAACTGGCTGTTGCTATGGAGAGAAGCTTTCTACGTAAAACATCATCTTTTTCCGAGTTGGACATTCCAAAGTAAACCATAGTCTTGTTCTTGTTTAGTGTGTGTTTGTGTGTGTGCACTTAATCATAGTGAGTGTGTGTGTGTGTGTGTGTGTGTGTGTGTGTGTGTGTGTGTGTGTGTGTGTGTGTGTGTGTGTGTGTGTGTGTGTGTGTGTATATGTCATTGTAGTTGTGTCTGTTACCATAGCTAGCTGTTGAGTGTGAATTTATTGAATACATAAAAATGTATTTAGAAGGTTTGGAGGGGGGTTACTTGGCCAGTACCCACCATCTTGACCCACCTTGTGGGTAGAGTCTGTTTCTTGTTTTGAAAAGTTGGCAGCTTTGTAAATGGAAAGTCGTGGCTTGTGACTGCGATGTGTGTGTCCTTTAAATCATCCTTCTTTTTTTCAATTTTTGTTCTTTCTTGAAACAGAATTCCTGCTGGCCCAGCCACTGGAGGTGAGGATGTTTCTGAAAACTTGCACAACAGGCGTGGTAAGGAAGTGAAATTTCTTTTTGTGCCATTAGGAAAAGGTTAAAGGGATGTAGTCCATAACATTATTTCAATCAGGATTGATATAATATTTTTTATGTCCCTTTAATATGTTGTGTCCCTCTTCTCATCTGTGACCACTCACACAATGTTCTTGTCCTGGCCGCCCTTCAACACAGTGGTCCAGTGGTCGACTTTTCTTTATCATCTCCCTCTACACCTATGTTGACTCATTCCATACATTACCGACGTCTGTGCTCTCATGGTTCTGTTCTTTGCCGCAGATTCTATCTATTCTATCAGGCCACCTTGTGAACGAGTTTTAGCTGGTAACGTCAAAGGTTCTCTACATACACGATCTTTGGTAGCGTTCCACAATGATTTTTAACGTACATTTGGTGGCCTTAGAAAACCTCTGATATGTCACCTTGTTCAATATCGAGCACCAGGCGGAAAATAATAAATTTCCAACCAATGCAAAAAAAAATTATAAAAACAATGCCAAGCAGTATTCATTATCATTCTTTCAAAATCTACAAGACTTTATCAAAATAATGTTTTGAAATGTTAATTTAGATATCATATATATTTAGGTTCTCGCTCAATAAATCAGAAATTTTCATGTCAATTTTTAAATAAAGTTTTGTCTTTTGTAAGCTTGTTATCTTGAAAATTATGTACAACAAAAAACAGATAGAGCTTAAAGAAAGTGAAAATTGGACAGAGTGGAAAGCTACAGATCAGAAAATGCTCCTTGCTTCAGAAAGTGATTTTCCCATTTCCCTCTTGGTTTCCCTTTGCCACCACTATTTGTTTCTCTTTCTGCTGGGCTGATATTTGCTCCAATCAAGTCATTGATGCTCTAGCTGTTCCCGTCTTTTTCTTGGTCTTCCCCTTCCTCTGTTTTCTGATACCTTTCTTCGGATAATTCTTTTACACAGAGCTTCTGTGTTTTTGTGAGCCAAAATAAGTGAGCTTTGTGTTCAAATGAAATCTATAAATAAACAGTTCTTTAACTGGAGCTTTTTCAAGATCCTCCGGTTGCATTATTTAGAATTATGTTTCTACGTATTTGTTTCATTTTTATTTTGTTTCAGATCCCAACAGTCGTCTGTACCTGAGTGCCAAAGAAATCTCGCCCTTCCTTGAGATACAGCCATAGTTCTCAACACTACACTCAACCATTCACCTAAGAAACGCGATTCTACAGACGGGGTGAGTAATTTTCGAGACTCGCGTGGAGACGTCTAGACAGCTGGGAGATGTAATCGACAAATTTTCACTGAAATATAGGGCAGGGTGGTGTCGCGGTCACAAAATGAGCAATTTGTAATCAAGGTTACTGTAAGTCATTTATTTTATGGATCCTGTGTATGCATCCAAAGAGCTGTTTTAAATATAGGGCCCAAAGGGATATATTTTTTTAAATTAAAGGGTCAAGATTTTTTTT
>NW_004797659.1:672206-707493 GCF_000002075.1 Aplysia californica
TATAGTTGGTGTAACACACAATTCTACACCGGAAATACTATTTGAAATAGAGTCATGCCTTTTAAGGCTCATTGAGAAAGTTGACTTCAGATGGATGTCTCTATATATAAAACTCATAAAATTAGGAGGATAGGCCTACTTTTGATTATTTCTGATGTGAGGAAATTGCATTCTCTGTCCCCCAGCTGTTTCCATCTGTACTTTTTACCTGTGCTGAAAGTGGCTTGAAAGAGCACCAAAACTGGTCCCTCACACCGGTGGAGCAACTGGCTGTTGCTATGGAGAGAAGCTTTCTACGTAAAACATCATCTTTTTCCGAGTTGGACATTCCAAAGTAAAACATAGTCTTGTTCTTGTTTAGTGTGTGTTTGTGTGTGTGCACTTAATCATAGTGAGTGTGTGTGTGTGTGTGTGTGTATATGTCATTGTAGTTGTGTCTGTTACCATAGCTAGCTGTTGAGTGTGAACTTATTGAATACATAAAAATGTATTTAGAAGGTTTGGAGGGGGGTTACTTGGCCAGTACCCACCATCTTGACCCACCTTGTGGGTAGAGTCTGTTTCTTGTTTTGAAAAGTTGGCAGCTTTGTAAATGGAAAGTCGTGGCTTGTGACTGCGATGTGTGTGCGATGTGTGTGTCCTTTAAATCATCCTTCTTTTTTTCAATTTTTGTTCTTTCTTGAAACAGAATTCCTGCTGGCCCAGCCACTGGAGGTGAGGATGTTTCTGAAAACTTGCACAACAGGCGTGGTAAGGAAGTGAAATTTCTTTTTGTGCCATTAGGAAAAGGTTAAAGGGATGTAGTCCATAACATTATTTCAATCATTTTTTATGTTGTGTCCCTCTTCTCATCTGTGACCACTCACACAATGTTCTTGTCCTGGCCGCCCTGGCCGCCCTTCAACACAGTGGTCCAGTGGTCGACTTTTCTTTATCATCTCCCTCTACACCTATGTTGACTCATTCCATACATTACCGACGTCTGTGCTCTCATGGTTCTGTTCTTTGCCGCAGATTCTATCTATTCTATCAGGCCACCTTGTGAACGAGTTTTAGCTGGTAACGTCAAAGGTTCTCTACATACACGATCTTTGGTAGCGTTCCACAATGATTTTTAACGTACATTTGGTGGCCTTAGAAAACCTCTGATATGTCACCTTGTTCAATATCGAGCACCAGGCGGAAAATAATAAATTTCCAACCAATGCAAAAAAAAATTATAAAAACAATGCCAAGCAGTATTCATTATCATTCTTTCAAAATCTACAAGACTTTATCAAAATAATGTTTTGAAATGTTAATTTAGTGAAAATTGGACAGAGTGGAAAGCTACAGATCAGAAAATGCTCCTTGCTTCAGAAAGTGATTTTCCCATTTCCCTCTTGGTTTCCCTTTGCCACCACTATTTGTTTCTCTTTCTGCTGGGCTGATATTTGCTCCAATCAAGTCATTGATGCTCTAGCTGTTCCCGTCTTTTCCTTGCTTCAGAAAGTGATTTTCCCATTTCCCTCTTGGTTTCCCTTTGCCACCACTATTTGTTTCTCTTTCTGCTGGGCTGATATTTGCTCCAATCAAGTCATTGATGCTCTAGCTGTTCCCGTCTTTTTCTTGGTCTTCCCCTTCCTCTGTTTTCTGATACCTTTCTTCGGATAATTCTTTTACACAGAGCTTCTGTGTTTTTGTGAGCCAAAATAAGTGAGCTTTGTGTTCAAATGAAATCTATAAATAAACAGTTCTTTAACTGGAGCTTTTTCAAGATCCTCCGGTTGCATTATTTAGAATTATGTTTCTACGTATTTGTTTCATTTTTATTTTGTTTCAGATCCCAACAGTCGTCTGTACCTGAGTGCCAAAGAAATCTCGCCCTTCCTTGAGATACAGCCATAGTTCTCAACACTACACTCAACCATTCACCTAAGAAACGCGATTCTACAGACGGGGTGAGTAATTTTCGAGACTCGCGTGGAGACGTCTAGACAGCTGGGAGATGTAATCGACAAATTTTCACTGAAATATAGGGCAGGGTGGTGTCGCGGTCACAAAATGAGCAATTTGTAATCAAGGTTACTGTAAGTCATTTATTTTATGGATCCTGTGTATGCATCCAAAGAGCTGTTTTAAATATAGGGCCCAAAGGGATATATTTTTTTAAATTAAAGGGTCAAGATTTTTTTTAAAAATGTTTTTTACTTCTTCCCAACAACTTCTAACAGTAGAAATGTAAATCTTTAGCTATCCAGTCGCGGAAGAAAAGATTGTAAGATTGTAACAGTGTCGTTATTACATGAAGGACATTCCTTCTGCAGATGCTCTGATCATCGTCAAACATGGACGGTTTTTTATTATTATTGTTATTGTTATCATCATTATTATTGTTATAATCGTTAAAATTGTTACCATCATTATTATTATTACTATTACAGTATAACACGGATATCTCGAATTCGTAAGGACCGACTTCGGAGGTATGAGGGATTTGTAGTTCCAGGGATATCTTACAAAGAAAGAAGGAAAAAAACGTGATTTCTAGTCTACTGTGTAGCACCTATCTGTTTTAGAGTGTTATTTTTATTAGTATTATAATTTGTATTAGCATTATTAATTTTATTATTAGTATTATTATTAGTGTTATAATTATTATTTTTATGATTGTCATAATCAGAATCATTATTATCACTAGATTCTATTATTATTGTTATTATTTTTTTTTTTAAGTTATCATTATTATCTTTATTATTATCATTGTTATTATTTGCATTATTATCATTGCCATATTTATCTATATCATAGGCTAAATAAAAGATTACCCAGATGTGAATTTGTTGAGAGAAAGAAAGAAAAGAAGAGGATTGTCATTTGTCATCCCCAGCAGTGTTCCCTGCCGTATGTGAGAGACCATCCCTGTGGTCTGAGGCCGGTCAAGCCAGTGCCAATATGGAGTCAGTATCTCTCTGACCGCTCCTCTCTACCTGTGTGTGGGAAGAAAACGGTGGTAGGGGAGAATGTCAAAAAAATATAATTGGTAAATATCATCGGTGTACATTTCTTGTTTGAATTTTCAGGTTTCAAATTACAACTATAGTTGAACCTGCCTTAATGGCCACCTGTCTAAGACAATCACCTGTACAAACGGCCACTTCCCACTTCCCCTTTGTGTTTTTCTGAATTATAATAACACCTGTCCAAGACAACCACCTGTCTAAAACAGTCACTTTTCTCCTCAATAATGGGTGGCTGTCTTGGACAATTTCCGCTGTGCTTTGTGATTTCTCGGACACCCCAGGCTCTTGTAGATTCAGCACTTTATTCATTGGTAGAGATTACAATTTGTTCTTGAACTTTAAATGTTTAAAAAAATTTTATTCAACAAGGAACAATTTTGGAAGATAATGTTGCCATTTGTATATGACATCAGTAAGATCTTATGGTATCTGGGAGCTGTTGAAAAATTTGGAATAAATTCTTGTCCCATTTTTAATCCACAGAGCAATGAGATACTTCTAGTTTTAACTATCTGGTAACAAATATTTTATGTTGTGCCAGTCAGGCTTTCAGTTTTAGTTGTACTGTCCTTGAGTTATAGCCCTTGTCACATGGATCTATAAATGTTGTAGTTCTTGGAAATCTGAAGCCTGTAAGTCCTGCATCACTTCATAATGAATCCAAAGTTTTTATTTTACACGTGTTATTTTATGTACGACGTGATGACCGGTTGTTGCAATCCATACAAAAACATTTTCTCCTTTTCTTTCTTTCCACTCACAGATGTCTTCAGAACGTCAGAACCTGACAGAAATGTTCAGCTATCTGTCCGGAGAACATTCACGACGCTACCATGTTGAAGGGGACATCAGCGCTGCTTACTCAGAGATG
Source organism: Aplysia californica (assembly GCF_000002075.1). Taxonomy (NCBI): domain Eukaryota; kingdom Metazoa; phylum Mollusca; class Gastropoda; order Aplysiida; family Aplysiidae; genus Aplysia; species Aplysia californica. The sequence continues at coordinate 676,080 of NW_004797659.1, forward strand.
GTCATCAACAGGATCTGTCGGTAGATTTGACTGGACGAAAGATGAAGCAGACAAAGAGATCATGTGGACAACTGAGTGGATCTGTGTGGATCGGAAAAAACCCTCATGTCTAGCTCATCCCGAATATTCCCCACTATTTTTAGCTCATCCCCAGTATTTTTTTATATGATCCCTATTATTTTCGAGCTCTTCTCTAATATATTCCAGCTCATTCCGAATACTCCCTACCTTTTTTTTTAGCTCGTCCCCAGTATTTTCTAGATGATCCCTATTATTTTTCAGCTCATCAATAATATTTTCTTGCTCATCCCCAGTATTTTCTAGTTCTTCCCTAATATTTTCCTGCTCTTCCTGCTCATTTCGAATATTCCCTATAATTTTTTTTAGCTCATCCCCAGTAGTTTTTAGCTCATTTGTAATATTTTCTTGCTCGTCCCCAGTAGTTTCTAGATTATTCCTATTATTTACTAGCTCATCCTTAATAATTTTTAGCTCATCTCTAATAATTTTTAGCTTATCCCCAGTAGTTTCTAGGTCATCCCTTATATTTTCTAGATCTTCCAGAATATTCCCCCCCCCTTTTTGAGCTCATCCCCAGTATTTTCTAGATTTTCCATATTATTGTTAGCTCATCCCTAATATTTTCCAGCTCGTCCCCAGTTTTTTCTAGCTGCTCCATAATATTTTCTAGGACATTCCGAATATTTCCCACTATTTTTCATCTGTCCCCGGTATTTTCAAGATTGTCCCTAATACTTTCTAGCTCATCCCCAGTAATTTCTAGCTCATCCCCAGAATTTTTAAAGATTATTTTTATTATTTTCTAGCTCATCCCCAGAATTTTTAAAGATTATTTTTCAGTATTTACTAGGTCATCCATAATATTTTCTAGCCCATTCCAAATATTCCCCACTTTTTTAGCTCATTCCCAGTATTTTTTAGATTATCCCTATTAGTTTTTAATATTTTCTAGCCCATTCCAAATATTCCCCACTTTTTAAGCTCCTCCCCAGTATTTTCTAGATTATCCCTATTATTTTCTAGCTCATTCATAATATTTTCGAGCCCGTCCCCAGTATTTTCTAGGTTATCCCTAATATTTTTATAGCTCATCCAGAATATTCCCCTTTATTTTTTAGCACATTCTCAGTATTTTCTAGATTATCCATATTATTTCTAGCTCATCCATAATATTTTTTAGCTCATCCCCAGTATTTTCTAGATTTTCCATATGATTGCTAGCTCAATCCTAATATTTTCCTGCTCGTCCCCAGTATTTTCTAGCTCCTCCCTAATATTTTCTAGCCCATTCCGAATATTTCCCACAATTTTTCATATCGTCCCCAGTATTTTCTAGATTGTCCCTAAGATTTTCTAGCTCATCCCCAGTAATTTCTCGCTCATTCGTAATATTTTTTTGCTTATCCTCAACGTATTTCCTAGATTATTCTTATTTTTTTCTAGCTCATCCCCAGTGTTTTCTAGCTCACTCCCAGTATTGTTTAGCTCATCCCTAATATTTTCCAATTCATCCCCAGTATTTTCAAGCTTGTCCCTAATATTTTCCAGCCCATTCCGAATATTTGCCACTATTTTTTAGCTCATCGCCAGTATTTTCTAGATTATCCTTATTATTTTCTTGCTCGTCCCTAATAATTTTTAGCTTATCCCCAGTATTTTTCTAGATTGTCCCTAATATTTATCCCTAGTAATTTCTAGGTCATCCCTAATATTTTTGTATAGCTCATCCAGAATGTTCCCCATTATTTTTTAGCTCATCCCCAGTAGTTTCTAGATTATTCTTATTATTTTCTAGCTCATTCCCAGTATTTTCTAGATTATCCATAATATTATTTCTAGCTCATTCCGAATATCCCCCACTATTTTATAGCTCACCCTTAGTATTTTCTAGATGATCCCTATTATTTTCTATCTCATCCCTAATATTTTCTAGCTTATTCCCAGTGTATTGTATTAAACGAAATTGTTATCGGACCCATGTTCGGCTTTCTCCCCAAGTGGTGAGAAGATTCCATCGATTATCTGGATCTTTCTGCTGGGATTTTGTATCCTCAATCCGGGTTGGTCCTGACAGTCAGGGTCAAAACCTGCCTCCTAGATAATCTAAATTGTGTTGATGGGGGTGTAAAAGACACCTACTGAAAACAACCTGAAACAGGTCAGAGCTGCTGTATAGTAGGATGTTCATCGTCTCTTGACTTGAGACATTGAAATTCTGTTTGTTGAGTTTGCAGGTGTGGTAGACTTGTTGAAAATGATTCTGTTTGCTTTATATCACTGGTTCAAATCATGTACAATGACTTGTGCCACTTACAATAACTTTATAGATTTGAAATATTTGAATGACGGCCTGAACAAGTGAATGCTGCACTATAAATGTTGTTATTGTTATTTTTCTATAGTATTGGTATGCTTTATATTACTATCCATTTTAATAAATATGTTTGAAATTTACAATAATTTTTATGAGTTGACTTTGTCTTCTTTTTGTAAAAAATATTTTTTCTAGCACGTCTAGATGCATTTACCAAGTTACAGATGGTCTCGATGAAAGAACAGAAGGTCACACTTTTGTCAAACTAGGGGTTGTGTACCGACTTTTCAAAGTGCATAAATGAAATGAATTTAAAGCGGTTGGATGTATCAGGGTAAAAGTACAAACTATGATGTTCAACAGAGCTCTAACGATATATATGTGTTTTCTACGAGTATGAGTCTCAAAAATCTCAGTTACAATTCTCAAAAACTTTTAAAATATCTGACATATCTGATTTTTTTTCTTCCAGCCCATCAAATGTATGTCTGTGGTGACAGTGACTGGTGAAGCATGCAAAGGTTTACATCTCTTAAAACAAAAAAAACCTTGAGTTCTCTTGTGACTTGAAGATCACTTACATTATGCACTGACATCTTTACTAATTATGTAGACGACAAAGACATATCAGTACATGACATTCTCTACTTCTCTCTATGTCTCTCTTGGTCTGTTTGTCTGTCTGTCTGTTTGTCTTGCTCTCTCTATCTCTTTCTCTCTCTCTCTCTCTCTCTCTCTCTCTTTTTCTCTCTCTCTCTCTCTCTCTCACTTACTCTTTTGTCTTCTCTACCCAGTAACAGAACCCAAAACAAAACCCAAAACAAACAGCACCCACGTGTTTTCCTTGTTGTTGATTTTTTTCTTCTTCTTTGCTTTCCTGGCACATGACCGTAACCCTCCTACTTTTATACATTTTAGCCATCATATGAAACATGCCCTGTAGAATCTGTCGCAAAAAAAAGCAAAATAAAAAGTTTGTAGTTTTATCAGGTCTTATCATGATGGTGATTATATAAATAATATATATATATATATAATATGCAGATATTATGTATATCACAACAGACTTGAAGGGCTCTCTCTCTCGGGCGCACCGTTATATAGCTGCTACCCCACTGGACTCTGTTGTAGACGATCTTGGTTCGATTCCCATCAGAAAGTTCAGGACTTGAAAATAACTGCTCAATATTGAAAGACCTTATCTCCGTTTTCTTCTAAGTGTAAGAGATGGGGATGTATGAGAGAGAGAGAGAGAGAGAGAGAGAGAGAGAGAGAGAGAGAGAAGTGGTGTCTGTGATGTAGTGGTAAGTTTCTTTGCCATTGCATGCACAAAGTGGCAGTTCGATTCCCAAGATTCTTTCAGCGGGTATCTCCGTCTATCTGCTGAGATGTTGTATTCCGCTAAGCCGGGGTTGACCTTGAGAGGCAGGATTGAAGTTGCCGACCTCCTAAATAATCTTAATTGTGTCGGTGGGAGCATTAAACACTTACAATTAGCCTACAATATAGAGACAGACAGACAGAGAGACAAATAGACAGAGAAAAAGAGTGAGAGAATGAGACAGACACATACACACACACACACACACACACACTAAAGACTCTCAGCTCTAAATAATTCAAAAACAAAAAGAAACTTTTCAAACACATCACACAGCTTTTGTTAAGTCCTGTCTTGAAGTTTATTCAAATAAATCTAACACAATCTTTCACAAAAATTCGAATACATTATCTGAGAACAGTGCGGGATAGACTGCACTGTTTCAGAACGATCAAACAATTTTATGGAAGGGTAAAAATGTACAAGTGCCATCCTTTTGCAGTTTTAGCAGTTTAAAGAAGAGAAAAGACAGACATGGGAATCATGTTGCTTGGGTTTCGCACTTTTACAAATTTGTGACAGCCTTGCTATGCTTGTACACACGGTCTAAAGAAACTACGTAACCGTAGACAAAACAAAACAATCTTCCCCTCGTATCTTTTTCCCCTCTGGAGCCAGCAAATGTTGAGTAAATGTTTTCGTCAGACCGGCTAGAGTCTAGAGCTAACAAAATGTACACATTATCTCTCCAAGGTTTCTAAACCCGGTCTCTCCAGCCTGTGCGAGGATAGTGGGAAACGGGTATGTCTCTCACCGCCCCGGACAGCCTCGGGGAGCTAGAACGGGGGGACAAAATCTAAAAGAAGAATTGTGAAATATCCTCCATTACATCTCAACAAGATCCGACATCCTCTTTGTCTCTTCTTGGTTTTCAAATATTTTCATTGTATTTAGGGGCTGTTCAAATATAATCTTACACCTTTCTGGGGACTTTTTGCCCCCCCTCCCCCTTCTTACATTGTCTCTTAACCCCCACCCCACCCCCCGTAATATTACACTGTTCGCCTATAATAATAATAATATGACATTCATATCCGTGTTACAATCATTGATCTATGCGTCTTACATAATATTCATGAAAAACATGCGTACACACATTCATGCACATAAAATAAAATATGCAGTTCTACATTCACTAAAAAATAACAGAGTAAATCATTCAAGCAAAATATTGCATACACTCTTTCTTACTAATAAGAAAAAAAATTGAGATGCATGTCAATGTCAAAACACCCCCAAATTACAGTAGAATTTTGATAAAGTTAACACCTCGGGATCGAAAAAAAGTGTAATATTACTATTACATTGGTTCAAGACCACCCCCTGATTCTTACACTTTTCTTACAAGAGAATGTTCCCTTACTTACTCACATTCTCGTGAATAATTTTGTCTGACACAAATAAGATCAGTAATATGGCATGTACCCGAAAAAGAGACACGCGACAAATACAAACATGTACCAAACCCCCCCCCCCAAAATCTCAACTGTTCTTGGTTTTTCAGGATTTTCCCTGGTACGTCGAGCTACGTAACATTTTAAAAGCAGAAATGATCCATCTGTGGTGCTCAACCCGCACAGAGTCTCAGGAAACTGTCTCTGGTCCTCCCATTTTCTGACAGCGAGGCTCCAACTGTAGCAGCCACTGGAAAGGTGGCCGGTGAAGAGACGCATGGGCCAGTGCCAGGATCATCATTGGACGAGGAACTGAGGACGATGGAAAAGATGTTTTTATAAAAATAGGTGGAGGCTAAAACAACATTATTAGACGAAGAGCCCAGGACGATAGAAATGATGGCAATCATTAAACTTTAGCAAATAACTTGAGTTTATAATGGGTGGAGGCTATAAGAACATTATTAGACGAAAAGCTCAGGACGATAGAAATGATGGCAATCGTTAAACTTTGGCAAATAACTTGAGTTTATAATAGGTGGAGGCAATATGAACATCATAGGACAAGTAACTCATGTGGATGACAGGAATAAATCATAACAAATTAAATTGTGCAAACAAATTGGGTTGATAATAGATAGGTGTATATTATTTTATAAAATACCCACAAGAGTTTTATACAGGATTTTTTAGGTTTACATTTTCGGAATCCAAGTAAGAGGTTCATTAAATTTTTGGTTTCTGTCTTTGTTTGATGAAAATCTAACAGTGAGCAGATTTTGTATGGTCTTTTTTCCACTTTGTTGATATTTCTTTGGAACTTTTGAAGGGTGGAAAGTTTTGAGGAGGGAAGCGGTTATATAGTCAGTTCCCTATACCCTTCTTGTTCAAATGTTGTACATTCATTTGTGTGAAACTCTGGATTTTATGATTTCAAGGACATAAAAGAGCTTATAAAGTCAAGAAAAATGTTCTTCGGAGACATATATAACATAGTAGGCCTACTGGAACATTTAATAAACCTCTGAAAAATTATCAGGAAATAACAAAATCATCTTACATCTTTATGTTGCACTTGTAGTTTTTTGGACAAATTATAGCCTACCCGATTCTTTTATTCTTTTCATATATTCTTCTTTACTATTCACGACAATTGTTTAGAGTTATTATCAATTCAATTTTCATTGATGAGCACAATTTAAAAAGAAAGAAAATGACTGTCTAAAAATGTTCCTGCTATTTTTTTGTCATGTAAAAAAATCATGAGGTACTGAGAGACAGCAGAGCATTTGTAGTGCAATGGTGAACACTATAAACTTACTTCTTAGACTTCAATGGAGATAGATCTAACCGTCTGGCTGATGATGGAGGGGAAGTAGAAGTTCCCGTAGTTGAGTTGAATGACAATCGTGGACCGATGTCTGAGTTGATTTTCAGGTTCTGAGGAAGACAATGAAACGGATATGTAGAATTCGATATTGACCGGTTGGATCTAGCCGAAAGAGCAATCTGTATCTTTATACAAAATACATTTCATTAGAAGTTTAGGAATCTTAAAATACTTATTTTCATTTCTTTCTACACATGTGAAATTTTACAGGTTACTGTATAGGTCGCTTTATCTTCACAAAAGTTTTTCTAATCGGGCCTAAATCCGTTGGTTATTTTTGGAGATTCTCCATTATCATTAGCAGGAGTACAGGACGGGTCTGTCTATGTGGCTCATAAAGGTTACTTCATTATTGTAAAAACAGATTTCTACATACACTTTACTAGAATCTATATATGCTTCCACTACGCATTTAACGAAAAAATACATCATGTACCAATGCTAGCTACAGGGGACATAACCAATATATAGTCATATAATCAACAGTTTGACAAGAAAAAGAAGTAGACCCAATACTAGCAAACGACTTCTTCTCTGAATTTCAACAATAGCTTAAACCTCAGAAAAGTTAACTTACTTTGAGAAATTCTGAAACCAATTAACAAAGCATGCTCACCTAAACAACTTGAAACTCAGCTCGGAGCAAGTGCAGGTACATTTTACAGTTTAGCCATCTGTTCTGTGATACGAGCCGCCACAAGCCATAGGCCTGCGATCACCTGATCCTATTCTAAGTTACCATCGGACACCTTGTCAATTGCTGGAATGAGGAAAAAAAATGACAATTTTCAAACTGAGCATAATGTGGTTAACGCAAACAGCAAAACAACCAACCAAACAATCCTCGGATCACATCAGACATTATCGCTACTATTACTAGATCTAGGGAGCGATATGATATCAAAACTGTTGAAATCTTTACACATATAGAGAAACTAAGGCTAAGAGATCTTGAGCACGCTAATTTGTACGTTTCTGACCGAAATTCAGAACGGGTGGAGGGTTTTCTGTTCCAAAAGTTCGCCAACTTCACAGCTTTCTCAAACATATCTCAAAATCCAAAAAACAATTTAAAAAACAATTTAAAAAACAAACAACATTATGTCCCACATCAATCTAATTAAAATTATTGGAGTGACTGATACATTTATTTAGCGCCAGCGCTAATCGCAAAGCGGCGTTGCAAATAGGCAGTTCCTTTAAAAAAAAATCAAAATGCCTCCCAAATTTTACTCTAGATCTAGATTCTAGACCTACAAGAACATAAAATTAGATCTAGGGCTGGCTTGACAGTACTTGAATTCTACGACTTCAGCGAAGCAGAAGTTTGGGAAATTAAAACATGATGCCTTGTCTTGGCCTTGGCAACGTTGTTGCCATAGAGACTAGATCTAGATCTAGATCTATAGATACTAAGATAAATCTAAAAGAAAACATAATTACATATAGATCTATATATACCGCTAACTTAGAAAATTACAGTCTATAGTCTATATCTGCTCAGTACCTAGACCTAGAATCTACATCTAGTTTTGAGAAATATGACGTGAAGAATTTCAAGTTTCACAAAATGTCAAGGATTTTCGAATAGCCTAGATCTAGAATCTAGATTTAGGCCTAGTGTTTTGACAGAGCAGGTAGAGCATTTGGTTTTTCATGTCATGGTCTTAGTAACTCAAAAGGACCCAAAATGTAAAGTGTGGAAAATGAGAACTTAATTGTGTAGGTAGGCCTTATTATAGCAAAATAGATTCAGCTTCACAATGCTATAAATAAATCAACAAAACCACAAGTGCACGACATCGGATATCAATCTATTGACTACCGAAACAAAACGGTGCTGACCATAGCGTAAACAATATTTCATTTCAGTTGTTTAGATCTCTAGATCTAGATTTAGATCTAGAGGCTTAACTAACAGATCTAGGCCTGCCTAGATCTAGATCATCTAGATCTAGATATCTAGATTTTCTATAGTAGATCTACATTCTAGATCTAGATCTAGATCTAGATCTAGATCTAGATCTAGAATCTAAGTCTAATTTCTAGATCTAATATATCTAGTTCTAGATCTAGATCTAGATCTAGTAATACTTCACCGATCCGTCAGCAGTTAGGGCCTGCCCGGCTTCGAACGTCGAAGCTTCTTCCTTTGATGTGTACATCTAGAATCTAGATCTAATGATATTTGGCATATTCCAGATCAGATTCTTCCCTAAAGTCTTTAGTACAGCCAAAGCCAGAATGTGGACTCAGCTGATATAGTGATAGCAAACTGTCAACAAAGAATTTTAAATTGCAGCGCGTCATCGAACTTTGAAAATGGGTTGGTCACTTCGAAACCAAAGAATTAGTTTAAGATCTTACTCTTGATATAGATCTAGATCTTCTAGATCTCGATCTATACAATTTGTAATTTCGTCTAGATCTAGATGGTGAGGTTCCGGGAAAATCCATGAAGCTATAGCGCTTGGAGGTTGAAATAATTTTAATAACGAAAATATAAATTGAAAAGAAAAAAAGCGAATAATAAAACGTGAAAACAAGGGACATAACAATGAAAAAATTGAAAAGAAAAAAAGCGAATATTAGACCGCCAAAAACAAGGGACATAACAATGAAATTAAGAAATGGCAGCCTGCTAGTTATTCCCCTTTACGGGACCAACTACGTCATCGTTCTTTGTCTACGCACCTACGTCATCATCCGATGAGTACACCTATATCAACAACGTCAGCGTTCTTTGTGTAAATACTACGTCACCATTCAATGGGTACACATGTACGTCATCATTCAATGAGTACACACACACGTCATCGCTCTTTGTGTAAATACTACGTCATTGGCCATTGTGTACACATAAAATCTTACAAAAGCTTGATTTGTTTGTATCGTTTCGCTAAAAGCACGTGGGTTAGCAGAGCAGTAATTATCACGCCTAAAATATTATTTTAGAGAATGAAAGACTTGAAAACTTGTTTTGCATTGGAAATTACCTTCTTCTGTCTGTATAACGTAATATGTTTTTTTAATAAATTATTTTTTTTTTCGTGCGTATTTCCGGCACAAACAAAGATCTTACACTAATTAGTACTTCATTTTGCGGAAGTGGTGTCACCCATGGAAACGGAAGTGATGCCACCCACTCTAAGACATAGACTATCAACAGACGAATTAGTAACCAACTTTTCGAGACAGAATGGTGGTTTTTAGAATGCCAGAGCTAGTGGGAAGCAGGATGGGGGTTCAAAGATTGTACATGTAAATGGGGGCACGCCGGCCATGCCAATAAGAGTAAGAAAGTACTCATGATGGCCATTGTGGGAGTGAATTTAGAAGTTCTAGAATCTAGATCTAGATCTAGATCTAGTATTAGTATCTAGATAACTTGGTGCTTTTTCGGTAGTTCTCAATTGCGGGGACGGAACTAGGCCTACCGAAAAAGCTCCGATATCTTGATTGCTAGATCTAGATCTAAATCTAGATTCTTCTATAGATTCTCTATCTAGATTCTAGATCTAGAATCTAGATAATAGATATCTAGATCTAGAGTTTATATCTAAAGATAGATTCTATGGGCTATTACCTTGTTGGCTATCTAGAATCTAAAGATCATTAGATCTAGATTCTGGATAGACTATCTAGATCTAGACTTAGATTCTAGATCGTCTAAATCACTCCCACAATGGCCATCATGAAAACAAACGGGACTGCAATCGTACAGGAGTGTCTCTAGATCCAGATCTTCCAAAACATCTTGTTCTGGATCAGCAGAGCTCTTGAGCACGCTAATTTGTACGTTTCTGACCGAAATTCAGAAAGGGTGGAGGGTTTTCGGTTCCAAAAGTTCGCCAACTGCACAGCTTTCTCAAACATATCATCTCAAAATTCAAAAAACAATTAAAAAACAAACAACATTATGTCCCACATCAATCTAATTATTTGAGTGACTCATACATTTATTTTGCACCAGCGCTAATCGCAAAGCGGATTTGCAATCTAATTATTTGAGTGACTCATACATTTATTTTGCACCCCAAGCGCTACTCTAGATCGAGATCTACAAGAACATAATTAGATCTAGGGCTGGAAATGCCCCCCAAATTTTACTCTAGATCGAGATCTACAGGGAAATTAAAACATGATGCCTTGTCTTGGCCTTGGCAACGTTGTTGCCATAGAGACTAGATCTAGATCTATAGATACTAAGATGCCTTGTCTTGGCCTTGGCAACGTTGTTGCCATAGAGACTAGATCTAGATCTATAGATATATATATATATATATATATATATATATATATATATATATATATATATATATATATATATATATATACCGCTAACTTAGAAAATTACAGTCTATAGTCTATATCTGCTCAGTACCTAGACCTAGGATCTACATCTAGTTTTGAGAAATATGACGTGAAGAATTTCAAGTTTCACAAAATGTCAAGGATTTTTGAATAGCCTAAGATCTAGATCTAGATTTAGATCTAGATCTAGGCCTAGTGTTTTGACAGAGCAGGTAGAGCATTTTGTTTTTGTCATGGCCGGCGTGTCCCCATTTAAATGTACAATCTCTGAACCCCCATCCTGCTTCCCACTAGCTCTAGCATTCTAAAAACCACCATTCTGTCCCGAAAAGTTGGCTACTAATTCGTCTGTTGATCCGCGCTTTTCACGCGCCTTAAGTCTATGTCTTAGAGTGGGTGGCATCACTTCCGTTTCCATGGGTGACACCACTTCCGCAAAATGAAGTACTAATTAGCGTAAGATCTTTGTTTGTGCCGGAAATACGCACGAAAAAAAAAATTTTATAAAAAAAAACATATTGCGTTATACAGACAGAAGAAGGTAATTTCCAATGCAAAACAAGTTTTCAAGTCTTTCATTCTCTAAAATAATATTTTAGGCGTGATAATTACTGCTCTGCTAACCCACGTGCTTTTAGCGAAACGATACAAACAAATCAAGCTTTTGTAAGATTTTATGTGTACACAATGGCCAATGACGTAGTATTTACACAAAGAGCGATGACGTGTGTGTGTACTCATTGAATGATGACGTACATGTGTACCCATTGAATGGTGACGTAGTATTTACACAAAGAACGCTGACGTTGTTGATATAGGTGTACTCATCGGATGATGACGTAGGTGCGTAGACAAAGAACGATGACGTAGATGGTCCCGTAAAGGGGAACAACTAGCAGGCTGCCATTTCTTAATTTCATTGTTATGTCCCTTGTTTTTGGCGGTCTAATATTCGCTTTTTTCTTTTCACGTTTTATTATTCGCTTTTTTTCTTTTCAATTTATATTTTCGTAATTAAAATTATTTCAACCTCCAAGCGCTATAGCTTATGAATTTTCCCGTAACCTCACCATCTAGACGAAATTACAAATTGTATAGATCGAGATCTAGAAGATCTAGATCTAGAATCTAGATCTAGATCTAGATCTAGATCTAGATCTAGAGTGCCGATCACATGTGTGTGCCGATCTAGATCTAGGAGCCATGTTGGTAACCAGGGTAAAATAGTAAAAGACGTTTTGGCAGTTTTACAAGCTTCATACATCGCATGTCTTTTTTCGTCACCTCCTTCATGTTTTTTTTCAGACTGTTCTTTGGCTTAGATCTAGGATCTAGGGCATCGTAGATCTAGAATCTAGATCTATAAATCTAGATCTATTTGTTTGCTAATTTTGTAATCAACACCCAAACATTCTCTCTCTCTCTCCCTCCCTCTCTCTCTCCGGCCGACCAACAGCACACCTTAACCCAAACCCTAACATGAACCCTTACCCTGACCCAAACCGTAACCCTAACCCTAGGTCTAACCCTTACCCTAACCCTAACTCACTAACTCTTGTATAGTTTGCTCAGTGGACCTTGTCATGGTAAGTGCCGGCCCTCCGCGGAACTCCTCCCTGAAAATGTAGTTTTCTGAATACAGGGTGTCTTTAAAAAAAAGAGGACCCCATTAAAATAACTCAGTCATCTAGATTCTAGATTCTAGACATTATAATTTCAATAAAACTTCGAACAAATAAAATTCTGATGCTCTCGTGGTCTAGAGGTTACGGTGTTCTCCTCTCATTCAATATGTCCCACATTCGAAACCTGACAGCGACAGAAATTTAAAATGTTTTTTCTAAAATCTTCTCCTTTCCCCTCCTTTAACCTGCTCTCTAACCATGTTCTGTCGTCTGTTTTCGTCATCACTTTTTGCCCCCCCCCCCTAATTCCCCCTCCTCTGGGCTCCTGCACTCTTTTTGTTACCTTTCTACTGCTTCTTGCTCCTTCCTACTGCTGTCTTTCAGCCATACCTGCGATCTTATGTCTTATGGTAGGTATAAAGATCAAAGACACGGTCAACTCGGATAAGGGAGAAAAATTTCAAAGATCCCATGATGTTTAAGTTTTTCACTTTAAAGATCCCTTGATGGTCCAATATCGATAAGAGTAGGCTTCGGCCACCACCTGGGCAAAATTCAAAATTAATAATTCCTATCAAACTGAAAATGTTTAATGTAGGGACGTCAAATCTGTAAATATAATACAGGAAGAAAATCATGGTTTGTCATACATTGACTCCCGTAACGTACCCATGGTTGAATTTATTTTTTAAAAGTTTTGTTGAAACCAGTCAAAAGATGACCGAGTTAAACAGCCCTTTAAATGGGCCCTCGCTTTTTTTAGACACCTGTTACTATCTCTCTGTTGCAAAAATGATAATGATTAGATTAAAATGTATTAAATATACTGAGATAGATTTATACAATAAACAAACCTGATGATGGTTACCTAATGTTTATCTTTATGACATGGTTTTATTGTTTCATTACAGTGGGGAGATATTTGCTCACAAGACAAACGTGTGTGCCTCAGTGACAGAGACCTGGTCTATCTCCTGGACACGAGGAGAGAGCAAAGGTCAACCAGAAACTGGAGGAGGGTGAGGAACCGGGAAACAGAATTTTTACTGAAATGACAGACTTTAGCGAGACATAAAGGGAAAAGAAGACAAACTACAGTGGAGTCTGCTGAAACCAAACACGGTTCATCCGATAATCATATGGCGGTAAACCTTAATAAAATAATATCTCTGATTTTTTTCTTCAGTTGAACCAGATATCAGGCTGAAGTCTCATCACTACGAATGACAAAGTACAGAGAGCTATTTTAGGAGCTGTTATGCTGATGGCGAGGGACGTTCTAAACTATCTATGTATAAGATGTTATGGGTGTGATCTATCAGGGGGAACTAGGCTCCTTGAAAACCTGTCTTCCTGTCATTGCCGCATTGTTGGTGTTTGTTTATTTACATGTTTTTGCTGTGATAATAGATTGATGTAGTTGGTGTAACACACAATTCTATACTGGAAATACTATTTGAAATAGAGTCATGCCTTTTAAGGCTCATTGAGAAAGTTGACTTCAGATGGATGTCTCTATATATAAAACTCATAAAATTAGGAGGATAGGCCTACTTTTGATTATTTCTGATGTGAGGAAATTGCATTCTCTGTCCCCCAGCTGTTTCCATCTGTACTTTTTACCTGTGCTGAAAGTGGCTTGAAAGAGCACCAAAACTGGTCCCTCACACCGGTGGAGCAACTGGCTGTTGCTATGGAGAGAAGCTTTCTACGTAAAACATCATCTTTTTCCGAGTTGGACATTCCAAAGTAAAGTCTTGTTCTTGTTTAGTGTGTGTTTGTGTGTGTGCACTTAATCATAGTGAGTGTGTGTGTGTGTGTGTGTGTGTGTGTGTGTGTGTGTGTGTGTGTGTGTGTGTGTGTGTGTGTGTGTGTGTGTGAAAATGTCATTGTAGTTGTGTCTGTTACCATAGCTAGCTGTTGAGTGTGAATTTATTGAATACATAAAAATGTATGTAGAAGGTTTGGAGGGGGGTTACTTGGCCAGTACCCACCATCTTGACCCACCTTGTGGGTAGAGTCTGTTTCTTGTTTTGAAAAGTTGGCAGCTTTGTAAATGGAAAGTCGTGGCTTGTGACTGCGATGTGTGTGTCCTTTAAATCATCCTTCTTTTTTTCAATTTTTGTTCTTTCTTGAAACAGAATTCCTGCTGGCCCAGCCACTGGAGGTGAGGATGTTTCTGAAAACTTGCACAACAGGCGTGGTAAGGAAGTGAAATTTCTTTTTGTGCCATTAGGAAAAGGTTAAAGGGATGTAGTCCATAACATTATTTCAATCAGGATTGATATAATATTTTTTATGTCCCTTTAATATGTTGTGTCCCTCTTCTCATCTGTGACCACTCACACAATGTTCTTGTCCTGGCCGCCCTTCAACACAGTGGTCCAGTGGTCGACTTTTCTTTATCATCTCCCTCTACACCTATGTTGACTCATTCCATACATTACCGACGTCTGTGCTCTCATGGTTCTGTTCTTTGCCGCAGATTCTATCTATTCTATCAGGCCACCTTGTGAACGAGTTTTAGCTGGTAACGTCAAAGGTTCTCTACGTCAAAGGTTCTCTACATACACGATCTTTGGTAGCGTTCCACAATGATTTTTAACGTACATTTGGTGGCCTTAGAAAACCTCTGATATGTCACCTTGTTCAATATCGAGCACCAGGCGGAAAATAATAAATTTCCAACCAATGCAAAAAAAATTTATAAAAACAATGCCAAGCAGTATTCATTATCATTCTTTCAAAATCTACAAGACTTTATCAAAATAATGTTTTGAAATGTTAATTTAGATATCATATATATTTAGGTTCTCGCTCAATAAATCAGAAATTTTCATGTCAATTTTTAAATAAAGTTTTGTCTTTTGTAAGCTTGTTATCTTGAAAATTATGTACAACAAAAAACAGATAGAGCTTAAAGAAAGTGAAAATTGGACAGAGTGGAAAGCTACAGATCAGAAAATGCTCCTTGCTTCAGAAAGTGATTTTCCCATTTCCCTCTTGGTTTCCCTTTGCCACCACTATTTGTTTCTCTTTCTGCTGGGCTGATATTTGCTCCAATCAAGTCATTGATGCTCTAGCTGTTCCCGTCTTTTTCTTGGTCTTCCCCTTCCTCTGTTTTCTGATACCTTTCTTCGGATAATTCTTTTACACAGAGCTTCTGTGTTTTTGTGAGCCAAAATAAGTGAGCTTTGTGTTCAAATGAAATCTATAAATAAACAGTTCTTTAACTGGAGCTTTTTCAAGATCCTCCGGTTGCATTATTTAGAATTATGTTTCTACGTATTTGTTTCATTTTTATTTTGTTTCAGATCCCAACAGTCGTCTGTACCTGAGTGCCAAAGAAATCTCGCCCTTCCTTGAGATACAGCCATAGTTCTCAACACTACACTCAACCATTCACCTAAGAAACGCGATTCTACAGACGGGGTGAGTAATTTTCGAGACTCGCGTGGAGACGTCTAGACAGCTGGGAGATGTAATCGACAAATTTTCACTGAAATATAGGGCAGGGTGGTGTCGCGGTCACAAAATGAGCAATTTGTAATCAAGGTTACTGTAAGTCATTTATTTTATGGATCCTGTGTATGCATCCAAAGAGCTGTTTTAAATATAGGGCCCAAAGGGATATATTTTTTTAAATTAAAGGGTCAAGATTTTTAAAAAAAATGTTTTTTACTTCTTCCCAACAACTTCTAACAGTAGAAATGTAAATCTTTAGCTATCCAGTCGCGGAAGAAAAGATTGTAAGATTGTAACAGTGTCGTTATTACATGAAGGACATTCCTTCTGCAGATGCTCTGATCATCGTCAAACATGGACGGTTTTTTATTATTATTATTATTGTTATTGTTATCATCATTATTATTGTTATAATCGTTAAAATTGTTACCATCATTATTATTATTACTATTACAGTATAACACGGATAACACGGATATCTCGAATTCGTAAGGACCGACTTCGGAGGTATGAGGGATTTGTAGTTCCAGGGATATCTTACAAAGAAAGAAGGAAAAAAACGTGATTTCTAGTCTACTGTGTAGCACCTATCTGTTTTAGAGTGTTATTTTTATTAGTATTATAATTTGTATTAGCATTATTAATTTTATTATTAGTATTATTATTAGTGTTATAATTATTATTTTTATGATTGTCATAATCAGAATCATTATTATCACTAGATTCTATTATTATTGTTATTATTTTTTTTTTAAAGTTATCATTATTATCTTTATTATTATTATCATTGTTATTATTTGCATTATTATCATTGCCATATTTATCTATATCATAGGTTAAATAAAAGATTACCCAGATGTGAATTTGTTGAGAGAAAGAAAGGAAAGAAGAGGATTGTCATTTGTCATCCCCAGCAGTGTTCCCTGCCGTATGTGAGAGACGATCCCTGTGGTCTGAGGCCGGTCAAGCCAGTGCCAATATGGAGTCAGTATCTCTCTGACCGCTCCTCTCTACCTGTGTGTGGGAAGAAAACGGTGGTAGGGGAGAATGTCAAAAAAATATAATTGGTAAATATCATCGGTGTACATTTCTTGTTTGAATTTTCAGGTTTCAAATTACAACTATAGTTGAACCTGCCTTAATGGCCACCTGTCTAAGACAATCACCTGTACAAACGGCCACTTCCCACTTCCCCTTTGTGTTTTTCTGAATTATAATAACACCTGTCCAAGACAACCACCTGTCTAAAACAGTCACTTTTCTCCTCAATAATGGGTGGCTGTCTTGGACAATTTCCGCTGTGCTTTGTGATTTCTCGGACACCCCAGGCTCTTGTAGATTCAGCACTTTATTCATTGGTAGAGATTACAATTTGTTCTTGAACTTTAAATGTTTAAAAAAATTTTATTCAACAAGGAACAATTTTGGAAGATAATGTTGCCATTTGTATATGACATCAGTAAGATCTTATGGTATCTGGGAGCTGTTGAAAAATTTGGAATAAATTCTTGTCCCATTTTTAATCCACAGAGCAATGAGATACTTCTAGTTTTAACTATCTGGTAACAAATATTTTATGTTGTGCCAGTCAGGCTTTCAGTTTTAGTTGTACTGTCCTTGAGTTATAGCCCTTGTCACATGGATCTATAAATGTTGTAGTTCTTGGAAATCTGAAGCCTGTAAGTCCTGCATCACTTCATAATGAATCCAAAGTTTTTATTTTACACGTGTTATTTTATGTACGACGTGATGACCGGTTGTTGCAATCCATACAAAAACATTTTCTCCTTTTCTTTCTTTCCACTCACAGATGTCTTCAGAACGTCAGAACCTGACAGAAATGTTCAGCTATCTGTCCGGAGAACATTCACGACGCTACCATGTTGAAGGGGACATCAGCGCTGCTTACTCAGAGATGGTCATCAACAGGATCTGTCGGTAGATTTGACTGGACGAAAGATGAAGCAGACAAAGAGATCATGTGGACAACTGAGTGGATCTGTGTGGATCGGAGAAAACCCTCATGTCTAGCTCATCCCGAATATTCCCCACTATTTTTAGCTCATCCCCAGTATTTTTTTATATGATCCCTATTATTTTCGAGCTCTTCTCTAATATATTCCAGCTCATTCCGAATACTCCCTACCTTTTTTTTTAGCTCGTCCCCAGTATTTTCTAGATGATCCCTATTATTTTTCAGCTCATCAATAATATTTTCTTGCTCATCCCCAGTATTTTCTAGTTCTTCCCTAATATTTTCCTGCTCATTTCGAATATTCCCTATAATTTTTTTTAGCTCATCCCCAGTAGTTTTTAGCTCATTTGTAATATTTTCTTGCTCATCCCCAGTAATTTCTAGCTCATCCCTAATATTTTCTATAATTTTTAGCTCATCCCCAGTAGTTTCTAGGTCATCCCTTATATTTTCTAGATCTTCCAGAATATTCCCCCCCCCTATTTTTTAGCTCATCCCCAGTATTTTCTAGATTTTCCATATTATTGTTAGCTCATCCCTAATATTTTCCAGCTCGTCCCCAGTTTTTTCTAGCTGCTCCATAATATTTTCTAGGACATTCCGAATATTTCCCACTATTTTTCATCTGTCCCCGGTATTTTCAAGATTGTCCCTAATACTTTCTAGCTCATCCCCAGTAATTTCTAGCTCATCCCCAGAATTTTTAAAGATTATTTTTATTATTTTCTAGCTCATCCCCAGTATTTTCTAGCTCATCCCCAGTATTTACTAGGTCATCCATAATATTTTCTAGCCCATTCCAAATATTCCCCACTTTTTAAGCTCCTCCCCAGTATTTTCTAGATTATCCCTATTATTTTTTACTGACCCCTAATATTTTCTAGCTCATCCCCAGTATTTTCTAGGTTATCCCTAATATTTTTATAGCTCATCCAGAATATTCTCCTTTATTTTTTAGCACATTCTCAGTATTTTCTAGATTATCCATATTATTTCTAGCTCATTCGTAATATTTTCCAGCTCGTCCCCAGTATTTTCTAGCCCGTTCCAAATATTTTCCACTATTTTTTAGCTCATCCCCAGTATTTTCTAGATAATCCTTATTATTTTCTAGCTCACAATCAGTGTTTTCTAGCTCATTCATAATATTTTCGAGCCCGTCCCCAGTATATTCTAAGTTATCCCTAATATTTTTATAGCTCATCCAGAATATTCCCCTTGATTTTTTAGCACATTCTCAGTATTTTCTAGATTATCCATATTATTTCTAGCTCATTCGTAATATTTTCCAGCTCGTCCCCAGTATTTTCTAGCCCGTTCCAAATATTTTCCACTATTTTTTAGCTCATCCCCAGTATTTTCTAGATAATCCTTATTATTTTCTAGCTCACAATCAGTGTTTTCTAGCTCATTCATAATATTTTCGAGCCCGTCCCCAGTATATTCTAAGTTATCCCTAATATTTTTATAGCTCATCCAGAATATTCCCCTTGATTTTTTAGCACATTCTCAGTATTTTCTAGATTATCCATATTATTTCTAGCTCATCCATAATATTTTTTAGCTCATCCCCAGTATTTTCTAGATTTTCCATATGATTGCTAGCTCAATCCTAATATTTTCCTGCTCGTCCCCAGTATTTTCTAGCTCCTCCCTAATATTTTCGAGCCCATTCCGAATATTTCCCACAATTTTTCATATCGTCCCCAGTATTTTTCAGATTGTCCCTAGTCATTTTTAGCTCATCCCCAGTAATTTCTAGGTCATCCCTAATATTTTCTATAGCTCATGCAGAATGTTCCCCATTATTTTTTAGCTCATCCCCAGTAGTTTCTAGATTATCCATATTATTTCTAGCTCATCCCTAATATCTTCTAGCTCATTCCGAATGTTCCCCACTATTTTTTAGCTCATCCTTAGTATTTTCTAGATGACCCCTATTACTTTCTATCTCATCCCTAATATTTTCTAGCTTATTCCCAGTGTATTGTATTAAACAAAATTGTTATCGGACCCATGTTCGGCTTTCTCTCAGCTATCATTTTCATCATCGCCACCACCATCACCATCATCGTCATTGTCATCGCTTTTGTCATCAAGTAGGACATTTTCAAACCCAAACCAAAGCAACCCTGAAGCAACTGGCGTCTGTGGTGTAGCGGTCAGGTGTTTCACCATTGCATGTAGGAGAATATTCCGCACTATTTTTTAGCTCATCCCCAGTATTTTTTTCATATGATCCCTATTATTTTCTAGCTCTTCCCTAATATTTTCCAGCTCATTCTGAATATTCCCTACTATTTTTTTAGCTCGCCCCCATTATTTTCTAGATGATCCCTATTATTTTCCAGCTCATCCATAATATTTTCTTGCTCATCCCCAGTATTTTCTAGTTCTTCCCTAATATTTTCCTGCTCATTCCGAATATTCCCTACCATTTTTTTAGCTCATCCCCTGTATTTACTAGGTCATCCCTAATTGTTTCCAGCTTGTCCCCAGTATTTTCTAGCTCTTCCCTAATAGTTTTTAGCTCATTCCAAACATTCCCCACTATTTTTTAGCTCATCCCCAGTATTTTCTAGATAATCCTTATTATTTCTAGCTCATCCCTAATATTTGGTAGTTCATCCCCAGTAGTTTTTAGCTCATTTGTAATATTTTCTAGCTCATCCCCAGTATTTTCTAGATTATTCCTATTATTTACTAGCTCATCCTTAATAATTTTTAGCTCTTCCCTAATAATTTTTAGCTCATCCCCAGTATTTTCTAGGTCATCCCTTATATATTTTCTAGATCTTCCAATACCCCCCCCCCCCCCCTCTTTTTTAGCACATCCCCAGTATTTTCTAGATTTTCCATATTATTGTTAGCTCATCCCTAATATTTTTCAGCTCGTCCTCAGTATTTTCTAGCTGCTCCATAATATTTTCTAGGACATTCCGAATATTTCCCACTATTTTTCATCTGTCCCCGGTATTTTCAAGATTGTCCCTAATATTTTCTAGCTCATCCCCAGTAATTTCTAGCTCATCCCCAGGATTTTTTAAGATTATTTTTTAAATATTTTTTTTAGCTCATCCCCAGTATTTTCTAGCTCATCCCCAGTATTTACTAGGTCATCCATAATATTTTCTAGCCCATTCCAAATATTCCCCACTTTTTTAGCTCATTCCCAGTATTTTTTAGATTATCCCTATTAGTTTTTACTGATCCCTAATATTTTCTTGCTCATCCCCAGTATTTTCTAGTTTTTTCTTATTACTTTCTAGCTCACAATCAGTGTTTTCTAGCTCATTCATAATATTTTCGAGCCCGTCCCCAGTATTTTCTAGGTTATCCCTAATATTTTTATAGCTCATCCAGAATATTCCCCTTGATTTTTTAGCACATTCTCAGTATTTTCTAGATTATCCATATTATTTCTAGCTCATCCATAATATTTTTTAGCTCATCCCCAGTATTTTCTAGATTTTCCATATGATTGCTAGCTCAATCCTAATATTTTCCTGCTCGTCCCCAGTATTTTCTAGCTGCTCCCTAATATTTTCGAGCCCATTCCGAATATTTCCCACAATTTTTCATATCGTCCCCAGTATTTTTCAGATTGTCCCTAATCATTTTTAGCTCATCCCCAGTAATTTCTAGGTCATCCCTAATATTTTCTATAGCTCATGCAGAATGTTCCCCATTATTTTTTAGCTCATCCCCAGTAGTTTCTAGATTATCCATATTATTTCTAGCTCATCCATAATATTTTTTAGCTCATCCCCAGTATTTTCTAGATTTTCCATATGATTGCTAGCTCAATCCTAATATTTTCCTGCTCGTCCCCAGTTTTTTCTAGCTGCTCCATAATATTTTCTAGGACATTCCGAATATTTCCCACTATTTTTCATCTGTCCCCGGTATTTTCAAGATTGTCCCTAATATTTTCTAGCTCATCCCCAGTAATTTCTAGCTCATCCCCAGAATTTTTAAAGATTATTTTTATTATTTTCTAGCTCATCCCCAGAATTTTTAAAGATTATTTTTTATTATTTTCTAGCTCATCCCCAGTATTTTCTAGCTCATCCCCAGTATTTTCTAGCTCATCCCCAGTATTTACTAGGTCATCCATAATATTTTCTAGCCCATTCCAAATATTCCCCACTTTTTAAGCTCCTCCCCAGTATTTTCTAGAGATCCCTTTTATTTTTTACTGACCCCTAATACTTTCTAGCTCATCCCCATTATTTTCTAGGTTATCCCTAATATTTTTATAGCTCATCCAGAATATTCTCCTTTATTTTTTAGCATATTCTCAGTATTTTCTAGATTATCCATATTATTTCTAGCTCATTCATAATATTTTCCAGCTCGTCCCCAGTATTTTCTAGCCCGTTCCAAATATTTTCCACTATTTTTTAGCTCATCCCCAGTATTTTCTAGATAATCCTTATTATTTTCTAGCTCACAATCAGTGTTTTCTAGCTCATTCATAATATTTTCGAGCCCGTCCCCAGTATATTCTAGGTTATCCCTAATATTTTTATAGCTCATCCAGAATATTCCCCTTGATTTTTTAGCACATTCGCAGTATTTTCTAGATTATCCATAATATTTCTAGCTCATCCATAATATTTTTTAGCTCATCCCCAGTATTTTCTAGATTTTCCATATGATTGCTAGCTCAATCCTAATATTTTCCTGCTCATCCCCAGTATTTTCTAGCTGCTCCCTAATATTTTCGAGCCCATTCCGAATATTTCCCACAATTTTTCATATCGTCCCCAGTATTTTTCAGATTGTCCCTAATCATTTTTAGCTCATCCCCAGTAATTTCTAGGTCATCCCTAATATTTTCTATAGCTCATGCAGAATGTTCCCCATTATTTTTTAGCTCATCCCCAGTAGTTTCTAGATTATCCATATTATTTCTTGCTCATCCCCAAATATCTTCTAGCTCATTCCGAATGTTCCCCACTATTTTTTAGCTCATCCCTAGTATTTTCTAGATAATCCTTATTATTTCTAGCTCATCCCTAATATTTGGTAGCTCATCCCCAGTAGTTTTTAGCTCATTTGTAATATTTTCTAGCTCATCCCCAGTATTTTCTAGATTATTTCTATTATTTACTAGCTCATCCTTAATAATTTTTAGCTCTTCCCTAATAATTTTTAGCTCATCCCCAGTATTTTCTAGGTCATCCCTTATATATTTTCTAGATCATCCAGAATAACCCCCCCCTCTTTTTTAGCACATCCCCAGTATTTTCTAGATTTTTCATATTATTGTTAGCTCATCCCTAATATTTTTCAGCTCGTCCTCAGTATTTTCTAGCTGCTCCATAATATTTTCTAGGACATTCCGAATATTTCCCACTATTTTTCATCTGTCCCCGGTATTTTCAAGATTGTCCCTAATATTTTCTAGCTCATCCCCAGTAATTTCTAGCTCATCCCCAGGATTTTTTAAGATTATTTTTTAAATATTTTTTTTAGCTCATCCCCAGTATTTTCTAGCTCATCCCCAGTATTTACTAGGTCATCCATAATATTTTCTAGCCCATTCCAAATATTCCCCACTTTTTTAGCTCATTCCCAGTATTTTTTAGATTATCCCTATTAGTTTTTACTGATCCCTAATATTTTCTTGCTCATCCCCAGTATTTTCTAGTTTTTTCTTATTACTTTCTAGCTCACAATCAGTGTTTTCTAGCTCATTCATAATATTTTCGAGCCCGTCCCCAGTATTTTCTAGGTTATCCCTAATATTTTTATAGCTCATCCAGAATATTCCCCTTGATTTTTTAGCACATTCTCAGTATTTTCTAGATTATCCATATTATTTCTAGCTCATCCATAATATTTTTTAGCTCATCCCCAGTATTTTCTAGATTTTCCATATGATTGCTAGCTCAATCCTAATATTTTCCTGCTCGTCCCCAGTATTTTCTAGCTCCTCCCTAATATTTTCGAGCCCATTCCGAATATTTCCCACAATTTTTCATATCGTCCCCAGTATTTTTCAGATTGTCCCTAGTCATTTTTAGCTCATCCCCAGTAATTTCTAGGTCATCCCTAATATTTTCTATAGCTCATGCAGAATGTTCCCCATTATTTTTTAGCTCATCCCCAGTAGTTTCTAGATTATCCATATTATTTCTTGCTCATCCCCAAATATCTTCTAGCTCATTCCGAATGTTCCCCACTATTTTTTAGCTCATCCCTAGTATTTTCTAGATAATCCTTATTATTTCTAGCTCATCCCTAATATTTGGTAGCTCATCCCCAGTAGTTTTTAGCTCATTTGTAATATTTTCTAGCTCATCCCCAGTATTTTCTAGATTATTTCTATTATTTACTAGCTCATCCTTAATAATTTTTAGCTCTTCCCTAATAATTTTTAGCTCATCCCCAGTATTTTCTAGGTCATCCCTTATATATTTTCTAGATCATCCAGAATAACCCCCCCCTCTTTTTTAGCACATCCCCAGTATTTTCTAGATTTTTCATATTATTGTTAGCTCATCCCTAATATTTTTCAGCTCGTCCTCAGTATTTTCTAGCTGCTCCATAATATTTTCTAGGACATTCCGAATATTTCCCACTATTTTTCATCTGTCCCCGGTATTTTCAAGATTGTCCCTAATATTTTCTAGCTCATCCCCAGTAATTTCTAGCTCATCCCCAGGATTTTTTAAGATTATTTTTTAAATATTTTTTTTAGCTCATCCCCAGTATTTTCTAGCTCATCCCCAGTATTTACTAGGTCATCCATAATATTTTCTAGCCCATTCCAAATATTCCCCACTTTTTTAGCTCATTCCCAGTATTTTTTAGATTATCCCTATTAGTTTTTACTGATCCCTAATATTTTCTTGCTCATCCCCAGTATTTTCTAGTTTTTTCTTATTACTTTCTAGCTCACAATCAGTGTTTTCTAGCTCATTCATAATATTTTCGAGCCCGTCCCCAGTATTTTCTAGGTTATCCCTAATATTTTTATAGCTCATCCAGAATATTCCCCTTGATTTTTTAGCACATTCTCAGTATTTTCTAGATTATCCATATTATTTCTAGCTCATCCATAATATTTTTTAGCTCATCCCCAGTATTTTCTAGATTTTCCATATGATTGCTAGCTCAATCCTAATATTTTCCTGCTCGTCCCCAGTATTTTCTAGCTCCTCCCTAATATTTTCTAGCCCATTCCGAATATTTCCCACAATTTTTCATATCGTCCCCAGTATTTTCTAGATTGTCCCTAAGATTTTCTAGCTCATCCCCAGTAATTTCTCGCTCATTCGTAATATTTTCTAGCTCATCCCCAATAATTTCTCGCTCAATCGTAATATTTTCTAGCTCATCCCCAGTAATTTCTCGTTCATTCGTAATATTTTTTTGCTTATCCTCAACGTATTTCCTAGATTATTCTTATTTTTTTCTAGCTCATCCCCAGTGTTTTCTAGCTCACTCCCAGTATTGTTTAGCTCATCCCTAATATTTTCCAATTCATCCCCAGTATTTTCAAGCTTGTCCCTAATATTTTCCAGCCCATTCCGAATATTTGCCACTATTTTTTAGCTCATCGCCAGTATTTTCTAGATTATCCTTATTATTTTCTTGCTCGTCCCTAATAATTTTTAGCTTATCCCCAGTATTTTTCTAGATTGTCCCTAATATTTATCCCTAGTAATTTCTAGGTCATCCCTAATATTTTCTATAGCTCATCCAGAATGTTCCCCATTATTTTTTAGCTCATCTCCAGTAGTTTCTAGATTATTCTTATTATTTTCTAGCTCATTCCCAGTATTTTCTAGATTATCCATATTATTTCTAGCTCATTCCGAATATCCCCCACTATTTTTTAGCTAACCCTTAGTATTTTCTAGATGATCCCTATTATTTTCTATCTCATCCCTAATATTTTCTAGCTTATTCCCAGTGTATTGTATTAAACGAAATTGTTATCGGACCCATGTTCGGCTTTCTCCCCAAGTGGTGAGAAGATTCCATCGATTATCTGGATCTTTCTGCTGGGATTTTGTATCCTCAATCCGGGTTGGTCCTGACAGTCAGGGTCAAAACCTGCCTCCTAGATAATCTAAATTGTGTTGATGGGGGTGTAAAAGACACCTACTGAAAACAACCTGAAACAGGTCAGAGCTGCTGTATAGTAGGATGTTCATCGTCTCTTGACTTGAGACATTGAAATTCTGTTTGTTGAGTTTGCAGGTGTGGTAGACTTGTTGAAAATGATTCTGTTTGCTTTATATCACTGGTTCAAATCATGTACAATGACTTGTGCCACTTACAATAACTTTATAGATTTGAAATATTTGAATGACGGCCTGAACAAGTGAATGCTGCACTATAAATGTTGTTATTGTTATTTTTCTATAGTATTGGTATGCTTTATATTACTATCCATTTTAATAAATATGTTTGAAATTTACAATAATTTTTATGAGTTGACTTTGTCTTCTTTTTGTAAAAAATATTTTTTCTAGCACGTCTAGATGCATTTACCAAGTTACAGTTGGTCTCGATGAAAGAACAGAATGTCACACTTTTGTCAAACTAGGGGTTGTGTACCGACTTTTCAAAGTGCAAAAATGAAATGAATTTAAAGCGGTTGGATGTATCAGGGTAAAAGTACAAACTATGATGTTCAACAGGGCTCTAACGATATATCTGTGTTTTCTACGAGTATGAGTCTCAAAAATCTAAGTTACAATTCTCAAAAACTTTTAAAATATCTGACATATCTGATATTTTTTCTTCCAGCCCATCAAATGTATGTCTGTGGTGACAGTGACTGGTGAAGCATGCAAAGGTTTACATCTCTTAAAACAAAAAAACATTGAGTTCTCTTGTGACTTGAAGATCACTTACATTATGCACTGACATCTTTACTAATTATGTAGACGACAAAGACATATCAGTACATGACATTCTCTACTTCTCTCTATGTCTCTCTTGCTCTGTTTGTCTGTCTGTCTGTTTGTCATGCTCTCTCTGTCTCTTTCTCTTTCTCTCTGTCTCTCTGTCTCTCTGTCTCTCTCTTTCTCTCTCTCTCTCTCTCTCTCTCTCTCTCTCTCTCTCTCTCTCTCTCTCTATCTCTCTCTCTCTCTCTCTCACTTACTCTTTCTTACACTTTGAACCGTGTATTTTCTCCCTCTCTCACTCATACGCTCCCTCTCTCCTCTCTCCCTTTTCAACCACAGATCAAACAGTTTTTGTCAATTCCTGTCTTGACGTTTATTCTAATTACACATTGTCATTCTTTCACAAAAATTCACATCACCAAGCATCACTTTGGAACGAATAAATCAAGACTTACCGTTTCTGAAATCAAAAAAGAAATACAGACAGAGAGTAGACAGAAAGTTTACAAAAGTTTTAGTTGCAATGAGAGTTTTACAGCTCTTGCAACACAATTAAGTTATAATTAAGTGCTGCGGATTGAAAGTGTTACCAAAGACCGTGTATAGCCGGTCTTTGGTGTTACTACCGAAGAGTAACATACAAAGGAAAGAAGGAGGAGACATAAGGACAAGAGATGTTTGACAAAAAGAAAGAGAAAACCACACCAGAGCACCCACTAAATACCCATTTAAGTTTACAAAACAGCCTTTGGAAAGCCCTTGCCTTAATGATCATAAAACAGTTTAAATAATGGTGATATCTTTATTAGTTAAAAAGTTATGGCGATTTTTCTTACCAAACAGTTATGAAGTTCTGAATTCTATCCTATGAACAAAAAGTAAACACGTATTTCTCTCGTAATTTTAATCTATTGGTACTCATATTTAGCGAACAAGAACTACAACAAATATATAATGATGTGACAGACCCAGATTTTTTACATTGCTCTGAGGAGAACAGTTATTAAGTCCTAACTTTTGCCTATGAACAAAAAGCAAACATCTGATACATGAGAATTGCATCAATTTTAAACGCATATTTTTCTCTTAATTTCAATTTACTGGTTCTCATATTTAGCGTACAAAAACTACAACATATATATAACGATGTGACAGACTCAGAATTTTTACATTACGCTGAGGAGAAAAGTTATAAGGTCCTGAATTTTATCCTGTGAATAAAAAGTAAACATCGGATACAAAGGGAATTGCATCAATTTTCAAACACGTTTTTCTCTCGTAATTTTGATCTATTGGTACTCATATTTGGCGTACAAAAACTGCAACATATATATAACAATGTGACAGACCCAATTTTTTCTGTTATAGTTATGAAAATGATTACAGACTCCGGAATTATGCCTTTTGAACCAAAAAATGTGGCCTAAGCGTATCTTCCCCCGTCTCGGACCCAAGGGACATAACAATTAAAATGAGGTTTTGAGCCGAGCAAATGCTTTTCATGACGGGTTGGCCTTAAGTAAAAAACTTAAGGCCAACCTCTCAAGTTAGGGATTTTCTTCTATAAAAACGTAATTTATTTGGTTATCTACCCTGCCATATTAAAGGGAAATAACCCTACGCAATAAAACGAGTGAATGAAATTTCGTTGGACTCTCACCCCCCACTCCCTTGGGTTAACTGTCACGAAATGCACCATGAGTGTGACGGACACCCCCCCCCCCCCTCCCGAAAAAAACAAACAAAACAAAAACCCCTAAACAAAACCCCAAACAAACAGCACCCACGTGTTTTCCTTGTTGTTGATTTTTTTCTTCTTCTTTGCTTTCCTGGCACATGACCGTAACCCTCCTACTTTTATACATTTTAGCCATCATATGAAACATGCCCTGTAGAATCTGTCGCAAAAAAAAGCAAAATAAAAAGTTTGTAGTTTTATCAGGTCTTATCATGATGGTGATTATATAAATAATATATATATATATATAATATGCAGATATTATGTATATCACAACAGACTTGAAGGGCTCTCTCTCGGGCGCACCGTTATATAGCTGCTACCCCACTGGACTCTGTTGTAGACGATCTTGGTTCGATTCCCATCAGAAAGTTCAGGACTTGAAAATAACTGCTCAATATTGAAAGACCTTATCTCCGTTTTCTTCTAAGAGAGAGAGAGAGAGAGAGAGAGAGAGAGAGAGAGAGAGAGAGAGAGAGAGAAGTGGTGTCTGTGATGTAGTGGTAAGTTTCTTTGCCATTGCATGCACAAAGTGGCAGTTCGATTCCCAAGATTCTTTCAGCGGGTATCTCCGTCTATCTGCTGAGATGTTGTATTCCGCTAAGCCGGGGTTGACCTTGAGAGGCAGGATTGAAGTTGCCGACCTCCTAAATAATCTTAATTGTGTCGGTGGGAGCATTAAACACTTACAATTAGCCTACAATATAGAGACAGACAGACAGAGAGACAAATAGACAGAGAAAAAGAGTGAGAGAATGAGACAGACACATACACACACACACACACACTAAAGACTCTCAGCTCTAAATAATTCAAAAACAAAAAGAAACTTTTCAAACACATCACACAGCTTTTGTTAAGTCCTGTCTTGAAGTTTATTCAAATAAATCTAACACAATCTTTCACAAAAATTCGAATACATTATCTGAGAACAGTGCGGGATAGACTGCACTGTTTCAGAACGATCAAACAATTTTATGGAAGGGTAAAAATGTACAAGTGCCATCCTTTTGCAGTTTTAGCAGTTTAAAGAAGAGAAAAGACAGACATGGGAATCATGTTGCTTGGGTTTCGCACTTTTACAAATTTGTGACAGCCTTGCTATGCTTGTACACACGGTCTAAAGAAACTACGTAACCGTAGACAAAACAAAACAATCTTCCACTCGTATCTTTTTCCCCTCTGGAGCCAGCAAATGTTGAGTAAATGTTTTCGTCAGACCGGCTAGAGTCTAGAGCTAACAAAATGTACACATTATCTCTCCAAGGTTTCTAAACCCGGTCTCTCCAGCCTGTGCGAGGAGAGAGGGAAACGGGTATATCTCTCACCACCCCGGACAGCCTCGGGGAGCTAGAACAGGGGGACAAAATCTAAAAGAAGAATTGTCAAATATCCTCCATTAGATCTCAACAAGATCCGACATCCTTTTTGTCTCTTCTTGGTTTTCAAATATTTTCATTGTATTTAGGGGCTGTTCAAATATAATCTTACACCTTTCTGGGGACTTTTTGCCCCCCCTCCCCCTTCTTACATTGTCTCTTAACCCCCACCCCACCCCCCGTAATATTACACTGTTCGCCTATAATAATAATAATATGACATTCATATCCGTGTTACAATCATTGATCTATGCGTCTTACATAATATTCATGAAAAACATGCGTACACACATTCATGCACATAAAATAAAATATGCAGTTCTACATTCACTAAAAAATAACAGAGTAAATCATTCAAGCAAAATATTGCATACACTCTTTCTTACTAATAAGGAAAAAAATTGAGATGCATGTCAATGTCAAAACACCCCCTAATTACAGTAGAATTTTGATAAAGTTAACACCTCGGGATCGAAAAAAAGTATGATATTACATTGGTTCAAGACCACCCCCTGATTCTTACACTTTTCTTACAAGAGAATGTTCCCTTACTTACTCACATTCTCGTGAATAATTTTGTCTGACAAAATAAGATCAGTAATATGGCATGTACCCGAAAAAGAGACACGCGACAAATACAAACATGTACCAAACCCCCCCCCCCCCAAAATCTCAACTGTTCTTGGTTTTTCAGGATTTTCCCTGGTATGTCGAGCTACGTAACATTTTAAAAGCAGAAATGATCCATCTGTGGTGCTCAACCCGCACGGAGTCTCAGGAAACTGTCTCTGGTCCTCCCATTTTCTGACAGCGAGGCTCCAACTGTAGCAGCCACTGGAAAGGTGGCCGGTGAAGAGACGCATGGGCCAGTGCCAGGATCATCATTGGACGAGGAACTGAGGACGATGGAAAAGATGTTTTTATAAAAATAGGTGGAGGCTAAAACAACATTATTAGACGAAGAGCCCAGGACGATAGAAATGATGGCAATCATTAAACTTTAGCAAATAACTTGAGTTTATAATAGGTGGAGGCTATAAGAACATTATTAGACGAAAAGCTCAGGACGATAGAAATGATGGCAATCGTTAAACTTTGGCAAATAACTTGAGTTTATAATAGGTGGAGGCAATATGAACATCATAGGACAAGTAACTCATGTGGATGACAGGAATAAATCATAACAAATTAAATTGTGCAAACAAATTGGGTTGATAATAGATAGGTGTATATTATTTTATAAAATACCCACAAGAGTTTTATACAGGATTTTTTAGGTTTACATTTTCGGAATCCAAGTAAGAGGTTCATTAAATTTTTGGTTTCTGTCTTTGTTTGATGAAAATCTAACAGTGAGCAGATTTTGTATGGTCTTTTTTCCACTTTGTTGATATTTCTTTGGAACTTTTGAAGGGTGGAAAGTTTTGAGGAGGGAAGCGGTTATACAGTCAGCTCCCTATCCTTCTTGTTCAAAGTGTTGTACATTCATTTGTGTGAAACTCTGGATTTTATGATTTCAAGGACATAAAAGAGCTTATAAAGTCAAGA
>NW_004797659.1:707593-710115 GCF_000002075.1 Aplysia californica
AAAAAATCTCAACTGTTCTTGGTTTTTCAGGATTTTCCCTGGTACGTCGAGCTACGTAACATTTTAAAAGCAGAAATGATCCATCTGTGACTCACCTAGAGGCTACAGTTGGCAAAAAAAAAATTTAATTAAATATGTCTAAATAAAATACTCATCGAGAGAAGACGGTTGGTAAAAAAAAAATTAAATGTGCCACAAAAAAAAACCAAGCTCAGGTAGTGGGGACGGTTGGGACAAAAAAGAATTAAAATACCTAAATAAAATACTCATCTAAAGGAGACAGTTGGTAAAAAAAATATATATTCCTTAATAAACTGCTCACCCAGAGGAAACGTTTGGTTAAAAAGAAAAAGTAAATATGCCAAAATAAAAATACTAACCTAGAGGAAACGGTTGGTGCGAAAAGAAATTAAATATGCCTAAATACTAAATAAAATACTCAGCTAGAGGAAACGATTGGTAAAAAAAAAAATGTAATACCTTAATATAATACTTATCTGGATGTGATGGAAAATAGTAATTAAAATATGCCTCAATAAATGGCTTATCTTGAGGCTACAGTTGGTGAAAAAAATTAGATATGCCTAAATAAAATACTCATGTAGGGTAGACGGTTTGAAAAAAAAAATTATTTGATTTAAAAAAAGTCTTCGTCTAGAGGAGACGCTTCGTAAAAAAAAAAAATATTCATCTAGAGCGGACGGTTGGTAAAATAAATTTCTTAATAGCCTACCTAAATAAAAAACTTATCTAGAGGTGACGGTAAAATAAAAATTACATGACTAAATGAAATACTCATCCACAGGAGACGGTTGGTAAACAAATAATTCAATATGCCTCAGTAATATACTCATCTAGGGTAGACTGTTGGTACAAAAAAGTAAATAAATGCCGAATAAATTACTCACCTAGAGGCAACGGTTGGTGGAAAAAAATTTAAAAATTCAATACGCCTAAATAAAACACTCATCTAGAGGGGACGGTTGGTAAAAAAAATTTATTATGCCTAAAAACAATTCTCACCAAGAGGAGACAGTTGTTAAAAAAAAAAAAATGCCTAAATAAAATACACATCTAGGGGAGACGGTTGGTCAAAAAACCCACTTAAATATGCCTAAATAAAATATTTAGACTCCATCTAGAGGAGATGGTTGGTTGAAAAAAAGAAAAATACTCATCTTGACGAGACGGTTGGTAGATAAAATAAATTAAATATGTCAAAAAGAAATACTCGTCTAGAGGAAACTTTTTTAAAAACCTTAATATGCCTAAAAAAATACTCATCTAGAGGAGACGGTTGGTTATAAAACAAATCAAATATGTCTAAATAAAATACTTTTGTAAAAGAGACGGTTGATAGAAAAAAAAAAGCCTAAATAAAATACATTGTACACATGTACAGGAGACGGTTGGTAAAAAAAACACTTAAATATGCCTAAATAAAACATTCAACTAGAGGAAATGGTGGGGGGGGGGGGAAATGACATTTGCCTAAAGAAAAGAGCCATTTGATTTAAGGAGATACGGTTGGTAAAAAAAGAAAAATATATATATCTGTCGTCCCCGGTCATAATCAGTCGTAAGACGCAATATGCTATTTGGCGCTACGAGGCTCACAAGGCGAAAAAGTGACTTTCTATGAAAGTTTCTTTTTTTATCTATTGATGAAAGTTTAATGTCTTCTGCTTCATTTAAGATTAAAAAACCCCAACTATAATCTAGATCTCCCAAGGTGGACTCCTTACCCAGAGGCCACAGAGGCGGGGTCTATGTGCATGTGTGTGTATGTATGAGTGTGTGTGTGTGTGTGTGTGTGTGTGTGTGTGTGTGTGCGCGCGAATGTGTTTATAGTGCTATTGCAAATGTATTTAATTAGGAAGCGTGATCACGGCATGTAAGCCGATTCGCGGA
Source organism: Aplysia californica (assembly GCF_000002075.1). Classification (NCBI taxonomy): domain Eukaryota; kingdom Metazoa; phylum Mollusca; class Gastropoda; order Aplysiida; family Aplysiidae; genus Aplysia; species Aplysia californica. The sequence continues at coordinate 709,505 of NW_004797659.1, forward strand.
CCTACGAGAGCGAGGCTTTGGTGAAATCGAGGTAATTCAGAGCGCTTTTTCTTTGCTCTTTCGCGAAGACACACCAAATGCTGTACACCTTGGAAAAGTCAAGCCTTTTTTCGTTACTGTAGCATAATTTGTTGTTTTTTTCCGAGTACATGTATACTGAGTGCTTCCTAGAGTTTCGCGGAAGGATTCATGCACAATAATTCTACGCTGATGACTTTATTCTAATAGAAAAAGAATTGTTCTTTGTATTGGTTCCTTTTTTGAGTCAGTATTTTACATAATTCATGTTAAGAATGATCTTTGAAAACTTGTACACTTTTAAGGCTTTCTATTTACACGCCAAAGGCCAAAAATAAATCACGGGAAGCCCCGTTCCAAACTCTAAAGAAGTTGTTTGTCAATGAAAAGACGGCATTTTATCTGATCATCACTCTTTCTTCAAAGCGTTCGAATGCACGCTTGTCAATTTTTAAACTGGCAGACCTCGCTTTCCGACCACGAGGGGCTTCGCTTTCCGCTTTCCACGGCGATTCTCCAAATACATGTACTACAGTCAGAGCATAGAGCGTGTCTCTTTGTTCAGTCAAACCTGGACATTTATATATATATAT
>NW_004797659.1:710749-711817 GCF_000002075.1 Aplysia californica
GTACAGAAGAACATCCACATGTACAGAGAATGTACACAAGAGCATCCCCATGTACAGAGAATGTACAGAAGAACATCCACATGTACAGAGAATGTACACAAGAGCATCCCCATGTACAGAGAATGTACAGAAGAACATCCACATGTACAGAGAATGTACACAAGAGCATCCACATGTACAGAGAATGTACAGAAGAACATCCCCATGTACAGACAATGTACAGAAGAACATCCCCATGTACACAAGAGCGAGTACAGAGAAAGGACCAATACTGTGAGGTACATTTGTACATCGATGTACGTTCTACTTCACAGTACACTCATCGCAGCTGGGGAGAGGAAAGGCTGTTTGTTGGCTGGTCTGTTGGTCTGTTTGTTGGTCGGTCTGTTTGTTGGTTGGTCTGTCTGTTGGTTGGTCTGTCTGTTCCAGTACAGAGATGCACATATATACATGGACACAATAATGGTCATTTTATTAGTGCAGGGGAAATGTCAGACAGACAGACAGACAGACAGAAACAACATTTAACAAAAGGAAAATAAGCAAGGCAAAACAAAACAGTGCTTGTAGCACAAGTATATATCAAAAAGTAATTGTATAAATAATATATTATATTATATATATTATAATGAGAAAATAGCAGTACTGAAATAATTTTCTAACAAGTTTAATTCAATAATGAGATCGTGATAAAAAGGAGATTTTCTGTTTGGATAAGTCAAGAGAAGCACATCGATACAATAATGCTCACTTAGTAGTGGGACAGACAGACAGACAGACAGACAGACAGACAGACAGACAGAAACAACAGAGAGAAAGTTAAGCGTTAAGCATTAGGACCTACCAGTGGCGCCTCATCACGGACATTGCCACACAGCAAAGATACATCATCATCAATACATTATAGTATGTAGCAATAGCACAAGTCACACAAGTCATAAGTCATAAGTCACAAATCACAAAAGTCATAAGTCACAAGTCACAAGTGATAAGTCACAAGTGATAAGTCACAAGTCATAAGTGACAAGTGACAAGTCACACAAGTCACAAGTGACAAGTGACAAGTGA
>NW_004797659.1:711917-713299 GCF_000002075.1 Aplysia californica
TCACAAGTCACACAAGTCACAAGTCACAAAAGTGACAAGTCATAAGTCACAAGTCACACAAGTCACAAAAGTGACAAGTCATAAGTCACAAGTCACACAAGTCACAAGGATACAGATACACAGGACCCACCAACCCTGCGATGACTAGACTGCACTTACCTCCCCTACATAGGAGACGCATGTTTGTGCGTGTGTGTGTGTGTGTGTGTGTGTGTGTGTGCATGTGCGTGTGTGTGTGTGTATGTGTGAGACACAAGGTGAAAAGGTGACATCAACAACGACAGGGAGGGGTGTGGTATTGTTGTTGTTTTTGTTTTAGCAAGATTTTGCGGCACTGGCACCTGCATAAAGGACATATGAGCGCCAAGTGGAGGAATCAGGCTTACTCTGCTCACCTCTCTCGCCTCAATAGCACAAGGTCTGCTTCCACTATCAAAGACAAAGAAAGGAGGAGGAGAGATCAGGATGGTAGATGTTTGATAGGAAAGAAGGAGCAAACCACAGCAGAGCACCCTCCAACCACCCACATTAAGGGTTTTGTTAAGTTGATGGAATGTCATTAGCAAAAAGCACAGGTATAAGCAGAAAGATCTTTGATTTGGTGCAATCAGAAAGAAAAGTTGTTCACATAACGATACCAACAAAGACTGGATCACGATCAAATGGTTTATAGTGCCGTCAAAAATTGGTGGCTCAACTTATCCTCAAATATCTGTTTAACGGCTGCATCAATGTCACCCATACTTTGCACAGCTGTTTGTCTCAATTTGTCTAAACTTAATCATATTTTTTCACAACAATTGAGGCTAGATTAAAAAACTTTTCTTTATAAATTAATATATATAAAATACCAGATCTAGAAATCCCCTTCATCAAACTTCATGCAGGAAATGGAAGTGTTCCCAGCACTTCCCGCTTTTCTCACACATTTTTGTCGGCACACATGGCCAACGTCGCAGCTCATCAATGACACTTTTTAGTGGCAAAACTTGTTACAAGAAATTGATTTATCGTGAACACATTTTTGGCACTAAAGGTTCTCAAAACCTGCGCTCAATAAAGAGAGAGTCAGGATTTGATTTTAAAAGCAACATTGCCCCAGCTGGAAACCTCTTGAAATCTGCAGAAACCACACACTTGGATTTATTAGTACTTATCACGGAATTTTCTAGAATACAGCTTGCAGGCGTTTACAAAAATATTGATCTGTTAAGACAAATTGATACAAGTCAGTGTGCAAAAGCTGGAGAGTTTATGTTCGATAGTTGAGGAGATATTGGACTATAAGCTACCCCACGAACTTTTGACCTCACTCTCGGTCCAGTGGAAAGAAGCAGACACACACAGAGTGATCAAATACAACCATGTACAAAGTGCGGGGG
>NW_004797659.1:714808-718897 GCF_000002075.1 Aplysia californica
GCGGGCGTGACCTTGAAGGAGACAGTAAGTACCGACTGCCATATCCTTCACCGGCAATAAATATGTACCCATTTGCAAAAAATAACGCAATCAATGGATAACATTTCATGAGACATTTCACAAAACTATTGGTCTAACACACAATACCCACGACCAATGTCACACACAAGGGATGGACCCAAATAAGGAACAAAAATATGTACACATCCCACGTACAAATCATATATATATAATATATATATATATATATATATATATACACATTGCAATGATTGTAAACTGGAAAGAAAAATGGTAGAACTAAATAGAACTGTAGAACGATATGTAGAAATTCTCGAATGTTCCAAGTGGAATAGGACGCCGCCCAGACAAGAGTGGGGAGATCCCGTACAACCGAGGAAAACACTCCACAGATCTCTTTGTTCCTTCGCTCCACACAGCCACACGTACAGAACCAGACAGACAGACAAACGACACAACACCAGACCCAGCGTACCGGCGGTCAAGGAAGATAATCCACACACAACAACAACAACAACGACAACAGCAACAACAAAAACAACAACAGCACTAACAGCCAAAAGTCTAGCTTCCTCTTCCTGGAAAGTCTTAAATGTCACAACACCACAAGTCGGCACAACTCCCACAAATCAAACTTCTCACATAAATGTACAACGGAATGTTCATCAAAAACTACGCCAAACAAAAAAACAAACCAAAACAAAGATAAAACTCTCGGGAACAGATCAACGGGAAGGAAAAACTCACAACCACTTCCCAAACTTTCCACGATGGACCAAAAAGTCCTCAAAAAACAAAGGGACAAAAAAAAATTCTCAGTTTGTGTATAAATTCAGGTGAAAACAAACTTTCTCAAAATAAAGTCCCAAAATGCGACAAAAAACAAACTTTCTCAAAATAAAGTCCCAAAATGCGACAAAAAAGGAACTTTCTCAAAATAAATTCCTGAGATAAGGTAAAAAGAAACGTTCTCAAAATAAACAGCCGGCACTAACTCTTTATTTCCGACAGGGGTAAACCTACAATTCCCGTGGCCGTCTTTTGGTACAAAATCTAAAAGTAACACATACAAATAGGTCACTAAATTGATCATTAAATCAACCCAAGGAAATCTACACTCATAGCTCTTCATCTAACGAATCAACTCCTGGTTTGCCGAAAACTAATTTGCCATCGAAGTTGTCACAAACCAATGAGCCTGAGCTGCTGCCAGCGACTCACGGACACAGCGGGCCGATGCCAGCGACTCACGGACACAGCGGGCCGATGCCAGCGACTCACGGACACAGCGGTTCCCACAGCGGGCCGATGCCAGCGACTCACGGACACAGCGGTTCCCACAGCGGGCCGATGCCAGCGACTCACGGACACAGCGGTTCCCACAGCGGGCCGATGCCAGCGACTTGCCGGAGATAAGGAGTTCAGCAAAAGAAACTTTCTTAACAGAAATTCCTGACATAAGGTTCAAAAAAACTTTCTCAGAAAAATTCTGGAAAAAAACCCAAATATTCTCAACGTAAAATTACGGACATTCGGCACAATTTACTTTCCAAACACAAAATCTTTGACAGCTCAAACAACAGACACGACAAAGACCACGGAACTTTCCACGGACAACAGACACGACAAAGACCACGGAACTTTCCACGGACAACAGATACGACAAAGACCACGGAACTTTCCACAAACAGCCAGCACAAGTCTGAGACCACCGGGAAATGAGACAGATGTCCACAAGGCTACTACACTGTTCTTAACTCTTTCCGGACGTTATCGGCTATGATGTATTGAATCGTTTTAACACGAGCCGTCATTTATAATAATTATTTTTATTGTTATTGAAAACTTGGAAAGGATCTAGGAAACGAAAACATGTAGTTTCACTTTGTCAAAGCGCGGGTTGTGGGAAAAACCAGAGAATTAGTTCTTGCGGTCTTGCATCAACAAAACGATGTAACCGGACTCAGAGTAAATATCATAACTCAAACCAAAATTAGAATATTGCTTTCAAAGAAAAAGTTGCCCATTCAGAAGTTTATGGGTTATACTTTTGTCCTGTACATGACAAGACAGCTATGCTGATTCGCTTTCACGTGTTTGGTGAACGTACTTTTTTCCGTCAAAATGTATTTTTCTCATCACCATGGCCATTTGTAACCCTTGTAATGAATACACTTATGTTCAAAATTATTCCTTGTGTCATGCTGGGATGTATTCCTTCTTCAATTTCCTTCAATTTGATGTATCATATGTTACATTTTGAGCAATGGTTTTGCTTTCATGAAGTTATTTAGTCCACCAGCTGTGTAGCCAAATGGAGCCACAAGTTAATTATGTCGAGACCCCAAAACAACTACGTCCGGAAAGAGTTAAGTTGTCAACATGGCTAATACATTGTTCTTAGAGCACAAATTTAAAAAAAACAACAATTTAAAAAAATCCACTGAGACACCACAGTTGCGTAGTCTGGTCGGAATTTTTTTTAAAATGGCAGCAGGCATGATCAAAGCAAAGGTGTGACTGAATGCCTCTTTCAACGCAGGAAGTAGACATGTTTTATTTGTTTGAGTCATGTTTTACGACGCTCACAACATAAGTAGACATGTTTTATCTGTTCTAGTCATGTTTTATGAGGCTAGCAACGTAAGTAGACAGGATTGGGGAAAAGTTTTGATTTCTGTTCAAGAAAAGCACAGCCAAGCAACAACACACATCTAGTTCTCCAAGTGTGAGGAAAGAGAAAGACAGAAAACACCATGGCAGCCATTTAGTGAGGGACGACAGCCAGAGATGTACGGAGACGATGTCATGAGATGTGCAGGAACCACCAGATGCTTTCTACTCTATGACATCATGTGGAGACAGGCAGAGTGTGTGTGTGTGTGTGTTATTGTGTGTGTTATTGTGTGTGTGTGTGGGGGGGGGGGTGAGGACTGAGGAGTCTGCCTGCCTGCCTGCCACCACAACAGAGAGTTCCGTGTTGTGTCATCATCTAACCAAGTTTAACCCTTCCTGCACAGCCCCCACAGCTGTCAGCACACAGGAGTCGCCGCTCGCTATACCAATTATCTACAACATTATCATTATTATTACAAAAAGCATAAATTATCAGAACAAGCTATGGCATCTCCAGAGAAGAATGACACACATCTCACCAGGCACACATTTCAACAATGACATAGACACTGAACACTGACACAAATTATGTAAAAATTGTACGTTGCAAGGAACAGACAGCACCGGTGCACCTTCCAACCACCCGCAGCACACCAAAAAGTGACATCGTAATCAACAACACACACACACACACACATATATATATATATGTTGGAGAAAAGGATTGAAATGACACAGTAATAAACAACATGACACGTATATATATACGTTAGGAGAAAAGGATTGAAATGGAAGGGACATAGCAATGATGAGCACGACACACACATATGCATTTATAATATGTTAGAGAAATGGATGGACATTGCCACAGATATGTGCACGCTTGTTGCATATTCATGAGAAAACTGAGGAATATCAATGGTACTAGTCACAAAGCAGCTGGCTTCTGGAAAGCAAAAACTCACAACAGACGCACTCTATAAAGCAAATTTACACCAAGAAAAAAGGAGGTGAAACTTGCCGAGATAACTCGAGTGTCAGGCGAGTATCTTGTCAGCCATGAGACTTAACACTTTGTTGTCATATTTTGGGAAAAATGCGAAGAAACTGGGAGGCAAACATGGCCGATCGGTGAGAGAAGGCGGGAAAAGGAAAACGCCGCGTCCATCCTGCCTGCTACTTTGGAACACACTACAGTCTGTTCTTTTTTAAATCTTCTCTCTCTCTCTCTCTGTCTGTCTCCCTGTGTTCCTCTCTCTCTCTCTCTGTCTGTCTGTCTCTCTGTGTTCCTCTCTCTCTCCCTTTCTCTCTCTCAGTCTCTCCCCCAATCAGCAGACCGTGGCTTTCTCAGACTCGAGCCAGGCCACAATCTTTCCCTCCCAACCTGGTAACACGTCCTCGTCCTGGCACAGCTGTGGGAAGAGGAGGGGGGAGGAGGGGGGGGAGAGGAGG
>NW_004797659.1:718997-727502 GCF_000002075.1 Aplysia californica
TGCTTTCGTCTTCACTTTCTGCCCCCACCCCCTCACCCCCTTTGCCCCCTCCTCTGGGCTCCTGGATATTTCTGCAGCCTTTCTACTGCTACTCCTTTTCTCCTTCTTACTGCTGTCTTTCAGCCACACCCCTGATCTTCTGGTAGGAAAGATCTACACCTAGCCTTCTCGGACAAGGGCGAAAAATCTCTCAGGTCCCGTGTACAAGTTGTGCTCTGTAAAGATTCTTTGGCAGTCTAAAAAGGATAAGAGTAGGCTTTGGTCGCCACCTTGGCAAAATTCAAAATTTCCTACCAACTGAAAATATTTAACCCTATTCGTACGTCGTGTTTTACTATCGTATCCATACGACCTGGGGAACTCTGAGCCACCACTTTCCAAAAAGGAAATTTACTGGGCAACAACGTCATTGCGCACAGAAGTGCTCAGTTCCCCCCAGCACCAAAGCCCGCGAGGTATCGATACTGATTGTTCCGGTGGCTGTCTGATTATTATGGCATTTTGGTATTTGATAAATTCATGAAGATACGTTTTGAAACATAGCCTCAATTGTTGCGGCAACATATGAATAGATCTACGTTAAGATAAATTGATACAAACTGCTGTGCAAAGTTTAGGTTACACTGATTCACCCGTTAAAGAGATGTTTGAGGACAAGTTGCGCCACGAATTTTTGCCTGCACTGTAAAGATCATCGTGCAGTCTGACGTGAATAAATACACTGACTCATAGTCCACTGTGCTGCATTTGCAGGAATCACCTTTGTTTTCAATTACGTTTGGCTCCTGGAGCATTTTCAACTTTAGATTCTGTCTACCGTGCGCTCTGTTCATCAAAAGTTTAAAATGAGTTTTTTTTAAAAGAAAAGCTTCAAACAAACGAACAAATTCCACAAGTTTAAAACTGAGATTTTCCAAGCCACCGTGACGAAAATGTTCCAACTGTTTCTGGCTGATGAGGGTCAGGTGCCATACATGAGAAGATGAGGAATCTTCCAATATCCCTGTGCAGTCCTTGCAGACTACATCGTCACGTTTCTTCAAAGTGTATCCACTTACGTCGGAAATTGCAATTTTAAGTGTGTTGCATCTTTATTGTTTTGCTAACAAAGTTAGCAATGTGTCTGTGTTCCTTATCAAGGTCTACCGGAATTGCAACTATCCAAAAAGCTATCCACTACATCCCTGCAATTGCTTGAAGGCGATGAGATAATAATTTTGTCGACCATTTTCTGTCTCTTACAACAATAATGGAATTGTTTGGGGCGGGGGGAGTTGTCAAGATGTGTCCACCTTTCCCTCTGGTGGCTGAGAACAGATTTCCAAGTGTATCTTGATTGCACTGTAAGCAGGCGCGGCTTGTCTACAGAGCACTGTCGTGCAGCGCCGCCCAAAGTTTGCTAATGTTCTATTACTGAAAATTGAAAGTACCCACAGTAATAAAATAAAAGAAGCCAGAAACAAATACTAACCAGATATTATATCAAAACAAGGTCCTCGCTGGCGCCGTAACTGTCATTTCTGTGTACATAGCGCTGTAAAACATCAGCTACTATGTCATGCTAAAGTCCACGCGCTTTATCTAAATACTAGCAGAGCACCTGGTTTTTGCTCGGGGTCGACGCCTTGGCGTCACTGCTCCTACTGGTCTACGCCGCAAGAGTCTTTGTACATCTACATGTCCTCGCTGTCTAGTATTTCACAGTCACACCTGGCTTCTAGATCTATAGTGCTTTAGTTTAAGTCTGCCTTGATTAACTCTTCTCTTGATCTACATTGCTTTAGTGTATTTCTGTCTAGCCCTTCACAATCACAAAATACGGGTTTCGCCTTACACCATCACAAAAAAGCACTAAGAAAATAAGAATCCACGAGAGGGCTGCTACACTGTAAAAGGAACACACCGACGTCTTCATAATCACAGAGGCAGTGTCTATAGCTTGTTCACTTTCCTCTGACTGCGTTAAAAAAAATCTAGCTCATTGACAAATTAACCTAGGCCCACGAAACTTTACATGACACTTCTACAGACTATTCGAAATGTGAGCGTGCAAATTTATATGCACATTTCAGATTATGACCTACTAATTATGGCAATGCAACATGGCTTGAACTACTTGAAGATCAAAAATGATCTCAGTTCCAAGTACTTGGAAAAGACTGTTTCTGCGCTCTGAGGCTGCATCACTTTCCATGAAATAAACTTACAGAAATGAATGCTCATTTTGGGTGGCAGGAAGGAGAGAGCCAATGTGATGATATACTTGACCCTGCACGCGAAACTGTGGATTCCATCCATTGAGGGTTGCATCGGTGTAGCCCATGGATGTGAGCTGAAAGCAATTGTTGTACAGCCTGATTTTCTCCAGAACGTGAGTGAACAGTGTCGACACACCGGACAGAAGGATTTGCAGTTCAGGAGATGGTTTTGGAAATGGATGCAGATCAACTTTGCTATTGCTACAGCACATACCTTGTGTTTCCTATGGAAATCTTATGGCCAGGCAGTGTGTACACTGTGTCGTCAGTTCCCCAATGTAGCACTCGTACTGAAAGGAATTGACAGTGTAGAGGAATGCTTTTGGGGGATTTAGATCTAGAGAGTCCCCATCATTTTGTTGTTGATCTAGACCACCTCGACCTTTGCGAGCTCGAGGGGTTCCAACTGCACAACTTCTTTTTCTTTTTACGGCATGGTCAGGCGCTATCTAGGTCTAGATCTAGATTCTTATCTAAGATCTATTGACGTTGTTCCCAGTAGCAAGAAAAAGAATTTGACAAAGGAGTCCAGAAAAAGCGATGATGGGCATCAAACCAAAGGATCACAGTCGAATTTAGCACCAAGTAAAAAAATAAAACATGAGGCAAGATCCAATAAATCAATTCGGGTCGCACACTTAAAATAGTGCTCAGTATTGCGCGACAATGCGCGATCGTATCGAACGGAAGTACGACTTGAAATAAACAAACCTAGTGGATTTTCTAAAATTACAGAGACAGAAGCGTCGGCCTACAAAAGCGATCGGCTAAATAAAGAAGTTTAGCTTTTTTGCTGCAAAACTGTCTCAAAACTGAAAAAACGAAGGGCGCCATGATCTGGTGAATATTCTAAAGAATCTTTTGGCGAAAACCGCATGTCGATCGATGCAGCCATTAAACAGCCTTTTGAATAGCAAAATTCGGCCACCACAAATATAATAAATAATAGGATGTTATTCAACAGTGGTAACCTGACCTATAAATCGCTCTTGGGGATAACCCAAGCGATGACGACACTCGTAGCGAGTTTGGCGGTACATTAATATTAATAAGACGGCACATCTCAAATGTGCTCCTGCCGGACAGTGCCGAAACATAGACCACAGCAGGCAGTCTAAAAATAAATGCGATATACAGCATACTATTCTATGACAAAATTATGTGAGCCCCGGAGCAATCCAGCAGAGTGCTCAGGTGAATTGTGGTTGTTTCATTGTCTTGCCACTAGGCTATTTTCAGTGACTCTGTGACCGTAAACCTGAGGGAGGTGAACGTGACATACTTAAGTCACCGTCCTATGATTTGTGTCTTTGAATGGTTTTGTTGTGGAGTGGTGAACGTTATTACTTGAGTGTTCAGTTCTAATGCAGGATGTTTAACTAACAAACAGATTTAGTTCTAGAAATCAAAGCGACAAGTAAAAAGGATGAAAATAAAAGCAAGAGGTCCTCCCTCACGAACCCAAACATCTTAATGATTACACAGCATCTCATGTTTTATGTCCTTGACTATCTTCAGCCTGCGATAGCGTAATTATTGTCCACACCCACTTTTTAGCCCACGAGCCGCCCCTGACTGTAAGTAATCCTCCATTGTAGCTCCCAATGTCTGCCACAAGACTTTACACAAAGCTGTGATGTTGTGGATCCACTCACTGACTCACAGTAATGCCTTGGCAACTTTCTTTTTGTCTTCTGGACCAAACTCCATCAAATATCTTTCAACCACAGAAGTGTCTGCCCTAAACATTCATGGTGCTGTGATGTAGTTGTGATTGGGTTACGATATTCGACAGAGAATGACAAAAGTGACCAAATGAAAACGTTGAAAAGATCATCAAAATCTTTACAGAAATCAGATATATCGATGTCAGACAAAGGATTAATTCCGAGATACATAATATTATAGTGTCCCAATTGCTTTTCATACACTGCCACTAAGCACATGCACAGCCAAACAAACCCTCTGTCGTCCACAACTTGACACACAGTTGGTAAACTTGGGTGCCACCCTGAATAAACCTAAGGCACTGTCTTTTTCAGAGAAATGTTCAATAACTGCCCAGCTCGCAGTATCATCATGATGAGTAGGCCCACAGAAATTGTGGCAGATCAACAAATTGTTTCTAATTCTTAATTAAGTGTGGAGGATCAAAGAGGACTATGATTTTATCCTCCTCGTGATAGAAAAAAGACATTTCGGGCGGTGAGACTCACGAAGTCTCCAATACCACACCACCAGATTAAACGAAGAATGTAACAACTACGACATGAAGATCAACATCAACAAAACAGAGACAAGGAAAGTAAGCAGAAAGCCATGACCACTCAGGATACACATCAACAACAACAGTCTCAGACAGGTCCAAGAATTTAAGTACCTCGGAAGTACATTCACAGAGGAAGGGCGACTGAACAGAGAAATTGAAACACGAGTACAAAAGGCCAATAATGTTAGTTACCAGCTTACTCCACTACTGAAATATCCTAATATCCCCATGACAACAAAACTCAAAATGATCAACACCATATTCATCCCAACACTCACGTATCAATGCCAAACATGGACCAGGAACAAGACATTACAGCAAAGAATTACAACATGTGAAATGCGATGTCTTAGAAAAGCTGTAAACAAGACTAGGCGAGACAAAATGAGAAACTCTGTAATCCGAGAAATGGTTGGCACAAATGATGTCATGCATCACATCCAACACCAAAGAATCAAATGGTTCGGACATCTCCTACGATTACCAACACACCATCCAGCACAACGTGCCTACATTAAAAAAATTCGATGGCAACAAGGCTAGAGGATGACCAAGAAAGACCTGGATAGACGGAGTCAGGGAAACATTGACAACTCACGGCATCCCCCTGACCCAAGCTCTCCGGCTGGCGACAGAGAGACGTCTCTTTCTTCCCGCGACACCCACAGGGTACATGTATAAGCGGAGGATAAAAGTAAAAGTAAAGTAAGAGACTCAGTTAAGTGTTCTCAAAACCGTCTGGTTGTTTGGGCCTTGGTCACACGCAAGCCTTCACCTTCCAACCAACGTAGATACATACTCAGTATTCTGACTGTAGCTCAATGTTATTCTGATGCATGCTCTAAGGTCATATGAATACTTATAACAAGATGGTTACGATGGAACAATGTTGATGTCTCGCAATAGCAGATGATTGTCCCCCAGAGGAACGTGTCTTATCTAGCACGCCTTTCTGGGCGGGGATAATTCGGTCAAGTTGAACCGGTTTATGTGCACCATTCTACGTTGCTATTTTGGGTTATTTCACGTAATAAATGTGACATAGGCCTCTATCTACTGGAAGATAGCAACAACTCTGTGAGACCAAAATAAATAAACAAAACAAAATTTGCAACAACCTGGTGATGAGCTTGCTCTGTAGATATCAAATTTGAGACGGTCTTCTAAAGCGCGGTAAAAATTCGTGGCGCAACTTATCCTGAAATATCTCTTTAACGGGCGAATCATCGTCCCCCATACTTTGCACAGCAGTTTGTATCATTTTGTCTTAACTTAATCACATTTTTCGACAATAATTTAGGCTAGATTTAAACATCTTTCTTCATAAATTTATAATACTATACATTTCCATCACTCGGAAAATGGGATTGTTCACAGCACTTCCCGCTTCTTGCATACATTTTGCATACGTATGTGGCCTACGTCACAGCTCATCAATGACACTTTTTAGTGGCAAAACTTGTTACAAGAAATTAATTTTATAGTGAACACTTTTTTGCACTTAAGGTTTCTCAAAACACGCGTTCAATAATCATGAAGTTGCGATAAGAAAACAAGGACAGGCATGCTATAAAAGCGATATTGCCCGAGCTGTAAACTTTTTAAAAGCTGTAGAAACCATCGACATGGATTTTTAAATTAGTATCTATAACGGAATTTTCTAGAATACAGTGTGCAGGAGTTGGCAAAAATATTCATCAGTTAAGACAAAATTGATTATAAGTTATTGTGCAAACGTTGGAGAATCTACCTACGTTCAATAGTTAAAGAGATATTTGACATTAAGTTACGTCTCGAATTTTTGACTACACTATCGGTGCATCAACACAGACATAACAATTTGGCGCTCATAATTATGCAGTTGCGAGCGCCGTAAAACCTCTACTGAAAAGACATAATAACGGTACCAGAAGAGATAAATAATAATATTGTGAAGCCACGGCGTTCTTGGACAACACCGAACAAGCGCGTGTCTCTCACTCTCTGCTCACCTCTCCTCCACTTTTGGACAACACCGAACAAGCGTGTGTCTCTCACTCTCTGCTCACCTCCTCCCTTTACGTCTCCACCAGAGAGTTTACAGTAATACTGGCCTCTCTGGTCTCCACCTTACACCACTCACACGCACGTGCGCCGGCTGTCAAGATAACACAGATTGCCTGAGGCATTGACAGACGCACTATCCACCGTCACTGATGCTCGGCCCCGCTTCTGCTCACGGGCATCCATCATGACGTCACTACTCACAGTTTTCCCGTTAACTTTTGACCTTCGTGCAGCTGCGTTTTAAGTGAAACGGAAGTTTACAGTTACGCCAGCATTAGCTTGCTTTATTTAAAACGACGAGCATAAATATGTTAGAGTTCGAGCGACGCTTTCGATCTACACAGCAAGCGAAATAGGCCCAGTTGTATTCTATTATTCAATGTTCATGATTTCCTTCTTAAAACTTAATAATTTAAATAATCTTTAAAACGTCATTATTTTGGTAGGAAAACATTATACACTCGAGAGTAAACACCAAGGCAGACCCATCTTTGTTGGTGGTTGGCGGGGGTTCTTGTGTGGTTTGCTTCTTCTCTCGTATCAAACATCTACCGTCCTTATCGCCCCTCCTTTTTTCGTGTTTGTTTCTCTCTTGTAACACCTCTGATCTTCAGCTCTTATATGACCTTATTATGTTGCAAGTGCCGTAAAACACTTACTAAAACAATAAAACAAGACCTATCTTTCCAGAGTTTACAAAAAAGATGGCGCTTGCTGCAGCTGTTCCCTGTTTCATCGGTTCCAAGCAGGAACTAGTGACGTCATAGCAACGTGAGTATAATTTCAAATATGTAACCAGAAACATACAACCTCAATTATCACACTCCTTCCTTCCTTCCTTCCTTCCTTCCTTCCTTCCTTCCTTCCGTGTTTTTTGGCGACTTGTGAGGCATGGAATCTTTTCCAAACGTGTTACTCTCCAAGTCCTATTTTTGAAAGCCTTGATATTAGGCTGTGTACGGTATTTACCCTAGATCTATCATCATCCCACGCGACCATGGACCTCCACTTCCCTCTGTCTTGCGTTGCGTAGTTTCGGAGACGTACACTCCCACAAACATTTTCTAAACGAACGACTTTTTTTCATTTTCATGTAATTGTGCAAGAAATTTATAGGTAAATAGAATGTGTTAAGGGAGAATTTGGTGATTTTTTCTGACAAATGGGTCTATGTGGCGGCCATCTTGGATTTTCAAACGAGTTTCTTAAGGCTGAAGAATTTCATAGAAAATATAGAAACTACAGCCTGAGATTTTGGCACACAAGTGCAAACTGACACGGACTGTGGATCTACGTGAGGATTTTGAGCTATCTTCAAAAACAAAAACGTGAGCTCAAAGTCGATGGACCCCCGAGAGCCAGTTGACCAAACTTCCCCAGTGTCAGGCAGGGGTATGTTACAAAACATTTATTTGAATATTTCCACAAGTTACCAATATTTCCCAATTTCCTCACATAAATCCCCAGAATAGATCATAAAGCACTTGTTTGTCCAATTTGAAGATTCTAACTTCAGTAGGTTCTGAAAACTCCTTGCGCGAAGGAGATCACTAAATATGTCAAAAAGAAGATTTTGAGAAAAACAGAAAAAACCTGAGTTTCTGAAAAGGATTTTTAGTTCAATGTGCACTTTTCAAACGCCCTCTTACGTCATTTAGGATGTTGTTTTTCAAAACAATTTCGTTATTTTGACCCGATAGAACAGATGTGAAAGGACTTCCGAAAAAAACAAACCCCAAAACATCGACAGTTTGAAATTTTCTATTGATATTCTCTAAGATCGCTGACCCGGGTCTTCCGTTATTCAGCTGTGCAAAAAGTAGAAACATTTGAGGGAATAATGACACGGTGTGAACGAGGAGACAACTGGAAGGACATCTGTAGTCTCAGGCAGGTGTGTGTGTGTGTGTGTGTGTGTGTGTGTGTGTGTGT
>NW_004797659.1:727602-729288 GCF_000002075.1 Aplysia californica
TAAGGACGATAGATGTTTGATAGGAAAGAAGGAGGAGAGATAAGGACGATAGATGTTTGATAGGAAAGAAGGAGGAGAGATAAGGACGGTAGATGTTTGATGGGAAAGAAGGAGGAGAGATAAGGACGATAGATGTTTGAAAGGAAAGAAGGAGGAGAGATAAGGACGATAGATGTTTGAAAGGAAAGAAGGAGGAGAGATAAGGACGACAGATGTTTGATAGGAAAGAAGGAGGAGAGATAAGGACGATATATTGAAAAGAAGAAGCCAAACACCCGAGTTAAAGGTTTTACGCCCCGTTCAACCCTATAAGGTTATTCAAGAAGAAAGTCCTCTGGTTTCACGTCCACCTCCGCTAGAACCCAACTAGGACAGTGGTGGGAAGCGGTTACAACTCTCTCACGCTCCACACAACCAGAGTTCCAAAATGCTGTTTCAGCGTTTAGAACTTGAGAAAGCCGTATACCAGTCTGGTTATACGGGGTGCCCACTATGGATGGGATCGGCCGATCGGGCAGATCGCCGGACTCGATCGCCTCAAAAACAAACGTGTTGGTTTTCAGTGTCAGGCGATCGAGTCGGGCGATCTTCCCGATCCAGCCGTGGTGGGCACCCCGTATAAGATACCATCTAAGCTAACAGCATCCCATGGTCTTAGTCTTAGTTTAGTTTTAGTAGAGGTTTTACGGCGCAGTCGCAACTGCATAGGGTCATATGAGCGCCAAGGGGTGGATGTCCACAGAGAAGTCCGTACAGGGCTTACTCTGCTCATCTCTCTAGCTGTGGGTGGTTGGCGGGTGCTCTGGTGTGGTTTGCTTCTTCTTTCCTATGAAACCGTAAAACCTCTACTAAAACTAAAAAGCATCTCTCTAGCTTCAACAGCACAAAGTCTGCTTCGACTATCAAGGCACCCCAGAAATAGCGGGTCACAAGAGTGTGACAAATATACAAGAGAAGAAGAGGAAAAATGACGACAGTATGGATTAGGAAAGAAAAAGCAGCAGTTCCCTGTTGCAATTCCGGCACAGTTATGAGCATGACATCGATGAATCAGCTCATTTACAATAAGTACAATTCTGTTGTGCAGCAGAACATGGTAATGTGCCCCCTTTGGGAACGGCCTAAAGATAGTCTAGAGGATGCGTGTAGTGCAAGTTTTCAAAACGCTTATCATAAACTTTGAAAGCCTCTTACAGAACAAAGGAAAGCCGGTGGTTTTTGTACGAGTCTAGCCATCAATCATGATCCAATGTGGGCAAACAGACAGGCCGAGGCGAAAAGACAACAATCTTCAGTTTACACTGCACCATTATTCGTTCTTCAATCGACGTTTCCGAAAACCGGACTGTGTTGATGGAGTTCGAGGAGCCTTTTATTGTTCACATTGTCGTCTTTTCATCTCACGGACCGAGCAGCGATTAGCTAGGCCGCTCTTTCTTTAATCTGTTCTGATTTTTCTTTTATCTGTTCTGTCCTCTTCCTTTCTTCTTCAGTCTTTCTCACATCTGCTGGGGTTCTTTCTTTCTTCTGCAGTCTCTCTTCTGTAAGTCCAAGTTCCCGAGACAATTTGTCTACCCCTGGTCCCACTGACAGGGATCACAGGAGCTGTGTTTTGTTGACGGGGTCACATATATGGGCCGTCCACTGACCTTTCTAAATGGAGGCGCGCAGTAAAGTCCTCCCCCC
>NW_004797659.1:729388-730694 GCF_000002075.1 Aplysia californica
ACCGACACACGAACCACTCCCTCCCTCCACCGACACACGAACCACTCCCTCCCTCCACCGACACACGAACCACTCCCTCCCTCCACCGACACACGAACCACTCTCTCCCTCCACCGACACACGAACCACTCACTTTTTCCTGATGACACAGCTGAGAGGTTTGTCGGATTCCTCCAGGAAGTAGATGACCTGTGTCTGACCGTCGGTCACTGTGCCGGGCGACGCCGCTTTCCCTCGCTGACCTGGACAAAAGAAAGGACAAAAATTACTAAAAACAAAACAAAAACCATCACATTCCACTTGACACGTACAACAACTCCAACACCGAGATGGAAGTTTTACAAATCTCACTTTGACCTGCCAAATTCTTCTACAGAAGGCTTATCTAAACATGTCCTGTCTTGTTGTGCGTGTGCGTGAGTGCACCCAACCTTTGTAACGTCTACTGCCATTGTTAACGACCAAGACAAAGTTCTCCCTGCGAGATGAATAACGATTGTCCTTGTCATGAGTAACGTCAATGGACTGTAATGTTCAGTTCTCGTGTATTTGACACATAGTTTGCCACATCCAGGGGTTACAGTAAGCCGGCTATAGCCAGTCCACAGACAGACAGTGCCGCACACAGCCACTGTGGACATTTCCTTGGCACACGCGACACGCGGCTAACATCACAGAATGAAGAACTGTTTTCTTTTCCGGTTGAGTCTTCGGTAAATTGTTGGTGACCCTACAGCGAATACACGGGTTCTGTTGGCGCGGGGCTGGACTGCAGTGTAGGTTTTTGTTTTAGTAAGGTTTTATGGCCAAGGGGTGGATGTCAACAGAGAAGTCCTTATAGGGAATCAGGCTTACTCTGCTCATCTCTCTAGCTTCAACAGCACAAAGTCTGCTTCGACTATCAAGGCACCCCGGAAATAGCGAGTCACAAGAGTGTGACAAACATACAAAAGAAGTAGAGGGAAAATGACGATAGTAAGGATGAGGAAAGAAAAAGCAGCAGTTCCCCCTATGTTGTTCCGGCACAGTATGAGCATGACATTGATAAATCAGCCCGTTTACAATTCTACTGTTCATAAGAACATGTTAATGTCCTCCCTTTGGGAATGGCCTAAAGACACTTCAGTCAACAGTACTGCCCGGGGGGGGTCTGGCAAAGGTTAAACCTTGGAGCTCCTGGTTGAGATGGTCACTGTACCCGTGGAGCTACTGAGAGCACCTGAAGGAAAAGATTGAACAAATCCACTACTGCACAAAAAGTGAGGGAAACACCTTGAAGAATCCCCCCCTCCCCCCTTGCACTGCA
>NW_004797659.1:733622-737769 GCF_000002075.1 Aplysia californica
GTGTGTGTGTGTGTGTGTGTGTGTGTGTGTGTGTATTAATTTCTAAATATATTCATTATCGAAGTGACTATTCCCAGTGACATTGGGGATAGGTACAGAAACTATTCCCAGTGACAACGGAACTCTTTTGCATTAAAAAAAATCAGAAGTCTTTGCATTCTTGACACTCTGCTCCCTTCAGTCCGTAGATCTAGAAGAAAGAAGAATCGGAAATGATTTCTACCTGTCCTGTACCGTGGTCTCCAAAATCCGTATATTATGTAGATCTAGATCTACACGTACATTTAAATTACGACTGAATAACAAGTAAGCATAAAATAATCATTCCTTTTTCTTTAAAAAAAAATTATTCCACTCACACTAGAATCTACTTTAGTTTAGTTAGATCTAGTTTAGTATATAGTAACTCATCACCATCTTGCCCATGTAGATCAGTGTGGGAACATTATATCTAACGGGCCTGTCTGTTCTCAGTGTCACTGGGAATAATTTCTGAGCCTATCCCCAGTGTCATTGGGAATAGTGCTTTCCATTTATTATATATATATATATATATATATATATATATATATATATATATATATATATATATATATATATATATATAGATTATATATATATATATATATAAAATATATATATTTTTATTTTTTTTAAATATATATATATATATATATATATATAGAGAGAGAGAGAGAGAGAGAGAGAGAGAGAGAGAGAGAGAGAGAGAGAGAGAGAGAGAGAGAGAGAGAGAGAGAGAGACAAACACACACACACACACAAAAACAAATACAGTCAGACTAATTCAGCCACGTTCCCTTGTGTTTCTGTCAACAGATCAGAGTTGTTCCAAATCCTGGATGCTGAACTGGGGCCGACCAATTATTGTGGCGGGAACACAGGCCGGGAAGAATAGAGTCTGAAGAACACAGGCCGGGGAGAATAGAGTCTGAGGAACACAGGCCGGGAAGAATAGAGTCTGAGGAACACAGGCCGGGGAGAATAGAGTCTGAGGAACACAGGCCGGGGAGAGTAGAGTCTGAGGAACACAGGCCGGGGAGAGTAGAGTCTGAGGAACACAGGCCGGGGAGAGTAGAGTCTGAGGAACACAGGCCGGGGAGAGTAGAGTCTGAGGAACACAGGCCGGGAAGAATAGAGTCTGAGGAACACAGGCCGGGGAGAGTAGAGTCTGAGTAACACAGGCCGGGACCAATAGAGTCTGAGGCTGGAAATTGTCATGTTGTGCGGGAAATTAGACATGTATAGGGGAAGGGGAGGGGGGGGGGGGCTTTCGTGGCCTAGAGGTTAAGGTGTTCGCCTCTCATTCAAAGACCCCGGGTTCGAAATATTTTCTTCTCTAAAATTGTCTCCTTTCACCTCCTTTCCTGTTCTCTGGCAAATGTTCTGTCGTCTGCTTTCGTCTCCACCCGGGCAAAATTCAAAATGTCCTACCAACTGAAAATGTTGAATGATTCCCGCGCGCTCATATGACCTTATGCCGTTGCTAGCGCCGTAAACGCTTACCAAAGCAACAAGTCGTAAAAAGACACGTATCTTTCAAATCTTTTCTGTGCTTTGAGCATCACAGTTTGCTTTAGAAATGTTTCTTAGAACTCCCTTTATTTCTGAACCCTGTCCGTATAAAACACGACGTACGGATAGGGTTAAGTGGTGGCACTCTTGTAAGCTCCCTTAAGCTCCAGCTGTCAAACAAAAGACCTAGTTAGCAGAATGATTAGCAACTAAGGGAAAGCATAATGTTGACAATCGACTCCCCTACCTGGATTGCTCAATGGTAGTAAAGTTTGTCATACATTTTTTAAAAACCCAAAAAAACGACGTACGGATAGGGTTAAGTGGTGGCATAGAGTTCCCCACGTCGTATGTATACGATAGTAAAACACGACGTACGGATAGGGTTAAGTGGTGGCACAGAGTTCCCCACGTCGTATGGATACGATAGTAAAACACGACGTACGGATAGGGCTAAGTGGTGGCACAGAGTTCCCCACGTCGTATGGGTACGATAGTAAAACATGACGTACGGATAGGGTTAAGTGGTGGCACAGAGTTCCCCACGTCGTATGGGTACGATAGTAAAACACGACGTAAGGATAGGCTTAAGCACGTCGTCTCTCTCAGCCTAGACCTCTGTCTCTGTTCTGCGAGGCCTCCATCACGTGACTACACGTCCAGATTCCTCCAACATTCCTCAAGGGAAAAAGGAAGAGAAAACTTCTCCAGTGGTAAACAACCCCCCCCCCTTCCCCGAACATTGTGGGAGATATGTTCCTGAACTTCTCGCAAAAGCGGACATTCCCTGTAGTTGAAACGAACATATATATGTTGGATATGTGTGTGGCACTGTGGTGAAATCAGGCGCTCGTCAAAATAATGAAATCGTAGAAATCAACACCTGTTGGGCATTTTTTCAGAAAAATCAATTTCTATTTGGGGTTGGGGTTGGGGTTGGGGTTGGGGTTGGGGTTGGGGTTGGGGATATACAATTTGTATGTCCATTTAAATACTTTTTGTTTGTTTATATTACTGAAAAGTGCTGATGAAAGGCTCAGTTTATAATGTAGATTTTCCATTACCAAGGATACCCAAGTTTTGAGAGACATTTTCTCACTAATTTTGACACAAGGCGACCCTACCTCCTCTAATTGGAAAAATCACAACTTCTGTTGAAGATAGATCAGGTTTTTTCACGAAAAGAAAGACAAACAAACAAGCTTTAAGATGACGTCAGCAGCTCCGTAGTTTCCATCAACTGGTAGACAAGCGCCTCGTTTCTCCGTGCTGTGACACACACATACACCGCGACCTCGTAATTATAAAGTTCTGTCAGACATTTAGGCCGTTTTGAGTTCGTCTCTACAAAGACCGTGACGTCAGAAACCAAAGTATGTCCTGTCTGCTCTGTCCAAACCGTAAGTTTATTCCGAGTCATTGTCAAGATATTAAAGAATTACATTCGAAAAGGTTTGTCATGTTGTAAAACTCTAAATCTTGGACGTCAAATTTCTTTAAACTAGGTTTGGGAAGGTGGGGAAATTCCACTTTGTCGGGTGTGAGGCCAGGGAAGGAGAGGTGGGGGGGGGGGGGGTATACAACTTACCCCGAGCTTTTTGTTTTAATAAGCGTTTTACGGCACTTGCAACACAATTAGGACATATCATAAAAGTCAAAGATTTGAGGTGTTACAAGAGAGAAACAAACACAAAAAGATGAAGGAGGGGAGATAAGGAAAGTATGAAAGGTAAGAAGGGGCAAACCACATCAGAGCACCCGCCAACCACCCACTTATATTACGAACTAAAACACCGTCTGTACCCGCTCCTATACCTCCCCCCTCCTCTCCCACCCCTCCTCTACACTTGGCGCGTGAAAAACCAACGGTGTTGAGAAAGGAAAACATTCCAAATATTTACGACATTTGTTTACAATTTGTTTTCCATTTTAGCGAGTTGCGATTGGTTGCGTTTCAGCCAATAGGATGGCAAAATTCAGGGGCGGCTCGTGGGGCTAAAAAGTGGGCGTGCACAATAATAATTATGCTATTGCATGCTGAATTATAGTCAAGGACATAGATAGCAAATGAGACGGTGTATAATTTTAGGATCTTTGGGTTGGTGAGGGAGGGCCTCGTGCTGTCTGTTCAGTACCTACTGTGGAGAAATTGGACGTGAACAATTGTAAGTTTCACAACATGTCAAGTTTTGTTAATGCAATTCTTGGAATATCTTGATAACGATTCCAAACTGTCTTACCATTTTGATAAAGTAGATGGAACATTTGGTTTTTATTCTCAATGTCTCAATAACTATTTTCATTCTTTTTACTTGTCGCTTTGATTTCTAGAACTAAATTTGTTTGTTAGCTAAACATCAATTTCGTTCATCCTGTATTGGAACTGAACACTCAAGTGTATGTAATAACTTTCACTACTCCACTACAAAACCATTCAAAGGCACAACTCCTAGGGCGGTCACGTATACCTCCCTCAGGTTCACGGTCACAGAGTCACTTAAAGTAGTGGCAAGACAAACAATGAACCAATCACAATTCACTTGAGCACTCCGCTGGATTGCTCCGGGGCTCACATACTATTGGCAAGAATAGCGTAGGGTCTATCGTGTTTATT
>NW_004797659.1:737869-740737 GCF_000002075.1 Aplysia californica
CTCCCCCCTCCTCTCCCACCCCTCCTCTACACTTGGCGCGTGAAAAACCAACGGTGTTGAGAAAGGAAAACATTCCAAATATTTACGACATTTGTTTACAATTTGTTTTCCATTTTAGCGAGTTGCGATTGGTTGCGTTTCAGCCAATAGGATGGCAAAATTCAGGGGCGGCTCGTGGGGCTAAAAAGTGGGCGTGCACAATAATAATTATGCTATTGCATGCTGAATTATAGTCAAGGACATAGATAGCAAATGAGACGGTGTATAATTTTAGGATCTTTGGGTTGGTGAGGGAGGGCCTCGTGCTGTCTGTTCAGTACCTACTGTGGAGAAATTGGACGTGAACAATTGTAAGTTTCACAACATGTCAAGTTTTGTTAATGCAATTCTTGGAATATCTTGATAACGATTCCAAACTGTCTTACCATTTTGATAAAGTAGATGGAACATTTGGTTTTTATTCTCAATGTCTCAATAACTATTTTCATTCTTTTTACTTGTCGCTTTGATTTCTAGAACTAAATTTGTTTGTTAGCTAAACATCAATTTCGTTCATCCTGTATTGGAACTGAACACTCAAGTGTATGTAATAACTTTCACTACTCCACTACAAAACCATTCAAAGGCACAACTCCTAGGGCGGTCACGTATACCTCCCTCAGGTTCACGGTCACAGAGTCACTTAAAGTAGTGGCAAGACAAACAATGAACCAATCACAATTCACTTGAGCACTCCGCTGGATTGCTCCGGGGCTCACATACTATTGGCAAGAATAGCGTAGGGTCTATCGTGTTTATTTTTAGACTTCCTACTGTGGACTATTTTTCGGCACTATTCGGCAGGAGCACATTTGAGATGTGCCGTCTTATTAATATTAATGTACCGCCAAACTCGCTACGAGTGTCGTCATCGCTTGGGTTATCCCCAAAAGTGATTTATAGGTCAGGTTACCACTGTTGAATATTCTTTTCTGTTTAGCTAAAGCGCGTGGACTTTGGCATGGCATAGTAGATGTTTTACGGCAATATAGAGAAATGACAGTTATGGCGCCAGTGAGGACCTTGTTTTCATATAATACTAAGCCAATGTTTGTTTCTGGCTTCTTTTATTTTATTTTTGTGGGTGTTTAACGTAATAGAATATTGAAAAAATGTGGGAGGCACTGCACGACCGTGCTCTATGGACGAACCGCGCCTGTCAAAATTGCTTCCTTTGGGGGTTTATTTCTTGTTCTCCTCCCTAGAAAAACCACAAAAAACCCAAAACAAAACAAGAACGTACCGAATGCGCCCAATGAGAACCGCGATAGGGCGAGGCATTGCTCTACCTGCTTTCTTACTCCTGGGTGTATTTTGGCGGGCAAAGCACCGAGTCCATTGACCTTGACAGTGAGACTCTCTCCTGTAGCATCCTGCAGCAATTCTGTACCCAGGACTCACAAAGTTCAATGTGTTCAGTACCTACTGTGGAGAAATTTGACATGAACAATTGTAAGTTTCACAACATGTCAAGTTTTGTTAATGCAATTCTTGGAATATCTTGATAACGATTCCAAACTGTCTTACCATTTATTTGATAAAGCAGATGGAACATTTGGTTATTGTTCTCAATGTCCTAATAACTAAAAACGGTTTTTTTAAAGTCCTTGACAAACCGTTGTAATTCTAAGGTTGACCATTCTACTATGAGAGTTGCTAGGTTTGAAGCATGCACGTCGTGTATGACTGAGCAAATGTCATTTCTAGAAAGTGGCTCCACCAAGCGTCATGTCCTGTCCTCAGACTGAAAAACAAACATCTGGCTCAAATTGAACGCGAAACTCAAAAACAGAACATTTTAGCAATTTTGGGGTTGAATGGAAAACTTCTTTGGCTGTTTCCTAGTCTTGTGAGAGATTTGTATGACTATTTCACGTTTCTTTTGGCACATTTTGAAACTGTGAAGGGAGCGGGTTGTTCTAAGATGGCATGCGGAGCCCACCCAAGCTGTTCAGGAATCTACAGCCATGCCGGGTGAGGAAAACATCTCACTGACTCTCTGCTCACAGACCGGTGCTCACAGCTGCTCACGGGTGGCGTGTACGGAGAAATGTTGACAAAGGAAAGCTCCGGTCACAGAGTTCGCTCCCTTACAGACACCTTGATCCAGTGCACACTGACATCGGAGTTATTGGATTGGGTCCAGGTCATTCGGATTTTCCTTCATGGATGGGCGAAAAGCTATCATTGTTGTCACACAATACGACCGATGCGATTTGCGATCAAGAAAGACAAACGCGAGTCTTATTTTGAAAGTCACGTCCGAATATACTTGAATTCGGCTGCACTGGGCCCCAAAAAGTACGGTATCTAAAACATCTTAAAGGTAGAACATTCATATTTGTATATAATTCAGGCGAGAAAAGGAAAAAATATATATATATATAATTCAGGCATGCTGTGAATGTCCGTGTTTGGCCTTCCCTGCTTTCTACGGGCCAAAACTAAACAAAACAAAAACCCAGACAAAAAACCACAAAGAAAAAACCAAAACAAACACTGTTCTCAAGTACGCAAATAATGAGAACCACGAATGCTATAGGACTGATACGCAGGCTTTGTATTTACTCCTTACATTGTCGTCAGGCAAAGCTCAAAGCAACAAGTTCAACGAAGTTTTCCCTAGGATTATTTCCTTTGTAGGCAAAAAACTATCAGGCCCACACCCAATCCAAGAATCTGACTGGCGGGGTACGCGGGGTGGAAGGGGAACGTTGCCGAGGAAGTTGGGGAATGGTAATATCAGCAGCTGAGACGATAAGGCGTTGGCAAACTTTGGGAAAATTGTGAAATCGAAGTGTCAGGTGTGTAGGGATGTTGTGATATTCG
>NW_004797659.1:742360-743534 GCF_000002075.1 Aplysia californica
GGTGTATACGTATGCAAAAAAATGAAATAGGAAAATAAATAAGTAAATTATGATGAAAAACAGAATTTAAATGTTCGATTCGAAAATAAACAATTCTCTTCCAGGTCAATCTGGCTGAATGTTTCTATCGTCTTGTGCTCGTCTGACTTTGATGAAATAGCAAGAATACATGACGTCATAACATGCTGTCAGAAGTGGGATTTTCCTCACAAACGGGAATTTGGAATAGTAGTCACTAATCAGGAGATACTCCTCTCCTTGGAGGTAGAAAAGGTCAATTCCTATCATAGACCTATTATTAGCCTAATTGTAGGTCTATGGTTCCTCTCGTATGTCACGGTCTTGGCGGAAGTTCTGTTTGTATCTGTGGTTCCTTTTGCTGCCCACTTTGGTGTTTCTGGCATGTTTCACATGTCCTGACCATGTCTTCAGTGTCTTTGTTAATATCTTTCCTGCACACACTTTGTCTTGCTCTCAGTTTGGTTTTCTCTATCCCTATGTGAGGTTCATGCAGTTTGTTCACGACTTCGGATTTCATCTTCCGTGGTAGGATGATTCGGTATCCCTTCAAGAGCACTTCATTTTCAATTGAGATTTCATCTCTGTAGTTCCAATATGACGGCATAGTTGTGGAACATCTTTGATATTTTCTGGCCACCCATTGTAGATTGTCTCTTTCAGGGCACTGAGTTCTGAGTCTGTTTTGGTGTTCTCTGTGATTCGCTGGATGTAGTTATCACTAAACTGAGACAGGATTTCATGGATTTTGATGCGTTGTGTTTCCAAGGGTTTTGTCTCTTCATCTGACACAGACAGTCTTGACAGTGTATCTGCAACACACATATCTGTCCCTGGAATGTACGTGATGGTGAAAGTGTAAGGCTGTAGTCTCAACAGCATCCTCTGCAATCTTGGTGGCGCTGCCTTTAAGTTCTTGACACGAATGGATTGTAGAGGTTTGTGGTCGGATACCATAGTGAATTCTTGTCCATATAGGTATGTGTGGAATCTTTCACATTCTTCTTCTTCTTCTTTTGTTGAGTTAAACAAGAACACCAGTAGAGATCGAAGTTTCAGAGACATGGAGGCTCACAGCATCAGCAGCAAGGAAACTGCAGAGCTTCGTAAATGTATGTCTAAGAAGGATAGTGGGGATCAAGTGGTACGATCGAGT
>NW_004797659.1:744105-745592 GCF_000002075.1 Aplysia californica
AGAAGAAGAAGAAGAAGAAGAAGAAGAAGAAGAAGAAGGAGAAGGAGAAGAAGAAGAAGAAGAAGAAGAAGAAGGAGAAGGAGAAGAAACCGACCCTTGTTATTCAAACTTCTTTTTCTCAATTTAAAAAAATATAAAAACTAGAAAGGTACGCAAAACACACATAGATCTACTAGATCTATGTACTATAGACATTTGTATTTCTCTGATTAATTTGACGATTACAGTCTATGGTTTAGATCTAGTATAGATTTTGTTAATGACGTGAAGTGTTCAATACACCATTAAACAGTTAAACATAGAACACCAGGGGAGATCGAAGTGAATCCATGTACGTGCAGGGGTAGGACACCAGGGGAGATCGAAGTGAATCCGTGTATGTGCAGGGGTAGGACACCAGGGGAGATCGAAGTGAATCCGTGTACGTGCAGGGTAGACTCCAGTATGTCTGTCTTTCATCATAAGCTGCCTCAGAGGGCGATCTGATAGAAAGGACGGGAAATCTTCTTGTGCAATACTGGAGAATTACTGCACTACGGTGCAACGCCGCAGTGTTGGGGGGAAGATAGCCCCGGTATCGAATACTGTTTTATGGAATCTCTGTCGATTATAACTTGAAAACTAAGGTAGTATTGCGATTTTTGATGAGAAAGACAAAATCAATCATCACCAGATCTTTAGACAA
This sequence comes from Aplysia californica, assembly GCF_000002075.1. Taxonomy (NCBI): domain Eukaryota; kingdom Metazoa; phylum Mollusca; class Gastropoda; order Aplysiida; family Aplysiidae; genus Aplysia; species Aplysia californica. Next base: position 744,791 of record NW_004797659.1, read on the forward strand.
TAATAAGTGGGTGGTTGGCGGGTGCTGTTGTGTGGTTAGCTTCTTCTTTCCTATCAAACATCTATCGTCCTTACCTCCCCTTTTTCTTTTTTTATGTTTGTTACTCTCTTGTAACACCTCTAATCTTCTGGCGCTCATATGACCGCATGCAGTTGCGAGCGCCGTAAAACCTCTTCTAAAGCTAAAATAGAAACTACTACAAAAAACTAATGAATTCAAGAATACATTACAAAATAGAAACTATTACAGAAAACTAATGAATTCAAGAATACATTACGAAATAGAAACTATTACAGAAAACTAATGAATTCAAGACTACGTTACGAAAATGAAGTACTCGAAAGTTCGGATACCCGAAAACAGAGACTGTTGCCGATATCTTGCCCCGGATGGTGACATATATAGGCCAGGTTTATTTGATTTTTTGCTTCATGAGATTGGACCCCCAAAAAAAATTTCGGAAAACGCATAGATCTAGGCCTATATAATGACAGCGGCTCGTGGAGCAGTCAGTGAGGCCTCTAGCCTACCTACGAGATCGGCGCTTCTTCACACAGGATTGAACACAGACAAAATAGCCCGCGTACCCTTGAGCGCACCCTAGATGTACCACATTGCGCCAAGTTTATTGCCGTGAAGGATTATTGGAAGATCCGCTTGGGGAAAAAGGTACGAGAGTTGTTTTGTTTTGTTTTTGGGCTTTTGTTTCCTGGCATTTGCTTTGTGGTTTTTTATTTTGGAGTTTTGTGAAAATTTCTTTTTAAAAAGAAGAGGTTTTAAGGGTTGTATTTGCTCTCGGGGG
>NW_004797659.1:745692-749632 GCF_000002075.1 Aplysia californica
CCCAATACTAGCAAACGACTTCTTCTCTGAATTTCAACAATAGCTTAAACCTCAGAAAAGTTAACTTACTTTGAGAAATTCTGAAACCAATTAACAAAGCATGCTCACCTAAACAACTTGAAACTCAGCTCGGAGCAAGTGCAGGTACATTTTACAGTTTAGCCATCTGTTCTGTGATACGAGCCGCCACAAGCCATAGGCCTGCGATCACCTGATCCTATTCTAAGTTACCATCGGACACCTTGTCAATTGCTGGAATGAGGAAAAAAAATGACAATTTTCAAACTGAGCATAATGTGGTTAACGCAAACAGCAAAACAACCAACCAAACAATCCTCGGATCACATCAGACATTATCGCTACTATTACTAGATCTAGGGAGCGATATGATATCAAAACTGTTAAAATCTTTACACATATAGAGAGAAACTAAGGCTAAGAGATCTTGAGCACGCTAATTTGTACGTTTCTGACCGAAATTCAGAAAGGGTGGAGGGTTTTCTGTTCCAAAAGTTCGCCAACTGCACAGCTTTCTCAAACATATCTCAAAATAAAAAAAACAATTAAAAAACAAACAACATTATGTCCGACATCAATCTAATTATTGGAGTGACTGATACATTTATTTAACACCAGCACTAATCGCAAAGCGACGTTGCAAATAGGCAGTTCCTTTTTAAAAAAATAAAAATGCCTCCCAAATTTTACTCTAGATCTAGATTCTAGACCAACAAGAACATAATTAGATCTAGGGCTGGCTTGACAGTACTTGAATTCTACAACTTCAGCGTAGCAGAAGTTTGGGAAATTAAAACATGATGCCTTGTCTTGGCCTTGGCAACGTTGTTGCCATAGAGACTAGATCTAGATCTATAGATGCTAAGATAGATCTAAAAGACAACATAATTACATATATATACCGCTAACTTAGAAAATTACAGTCTATAGTCTATATCTGCTCAGTACCTAGACCTAGAATCTACATCTCTAGTTTTGAGAAATATGATGTGAAGAATTTCAAGTTTCACAAAATGTCAAGGATTTTCGAATCGAAGTGTATACAGACCCGGTAACCGGGAACAAAGTCACAAAGTATACAGACCCGGTAGGGGAACTCTTTTGTGATTTCGGAGGGTTTCAGCGCCCAGACCCGGTAGTGTGTGTGTGTGTGTCTGTGTGTGTGAGTTAAAGAGAGAGAGAGAGAGAGAGAGAGAGAGAGAGAGAGAGAGAGAGAGAGAGAGAGAGAGAGAGAGAGAGAGAGAGAGAGAGAGAGAGAGAGAGAGAGAGAGAGAGAGAGAGAGAGAGAGAGCGCAGGGGGAAGTGCTAGCAAAATGTATATAATATGACATGTCTGCCAGTTGGCAGGAAGGAACGAAAGACAGAGACAAACAAAGAAAAAAAGAATGCGAGCGATACAGAGAGAGAGACAGAGAGAGACACAGAGAGAGAGGGAGAGAGAGAGAGAGAGAGAGAGAGAGAAAGAGAGAGAGAGAGAGAGAGAGAGAGACTGTCCGAGTAGAAATTGTGACAGTGTTTTTTTTCTTCATTTGTGATTCCTCCCACTCCCAAACCGGGGGAAAAAAGATCGCTCATCGAAAAAGACATCCCCCATCCTCATCTAGATCTAGATCTAGATCTAATCTAGATTTAGATCTATATCTCTAGATCTAGATGTAGAAGCTTAACTAATAGGCCTGATCTAGATCTAGATTCTAGATCTAGACCTAGATCTAGATATAGATAATATAGATCTAGATCTAGATTTTCTATAGTAATACTTCACCGATCCGTCAGCAGTTAGGCTAGGGCCTACCCGGCTTCGAACGTCGAAGCTTCTTCCTTTGATGTGTACATCTAGAATCTAGATCTAATGATGTTTGGCATATTTCAGATCAGATTCTTCCCTAAAGTCTTTAGTACAGCCAAAGCCAGAATGTGGACTCAGCTGATATAGTGATAGCAAACTATCAACAAAGAATTTTAAATTGCAGCGCGTCATCGAACTTTGAAAATGGGTTGGTAACTTCGAAACCAAAGAATTAGTTTAAGATCTTACTCTAGATCTAGATATAGAATTTGTAATTTCGTCTAGATGGTGAGGCTCCGGGAAAATTCATGAAGCAATAGCACTTGGAGGTTGAAATAATTTTAATTACGAAAATATAAATTTAAAAGAAAAAAAGCGAATAATAAAACGTGAAACTTCTTTACTATTCACGACAATTGTTTAGAGTTATTATCAATTCAATTTTCATTGATGAGCACAATTTAAAAAGAAAGAAAATGACTGTCTAAAAATGTTCCTGCTATTTTTTTGTCATGTATATAAAGAGTACAATTTGATAACTGTCTAAAAATGTTCCAGCTATTTTTTTGTCATGTAAAAAAATCATGAGGTACTGAGAGACAAAGCAGAGGATTTGTAGTGCAATGGTGAACACTATAAACTTACTTCTTAGACTTCAATGGAGATAGATCTAACCGTCTGGCTGATGATGGAGGGGAAGTAGAAGTTCCCGTAGTTGAGTTGAATGACAATCGTGGACCGATGTCTGAGTTGATTTTCAGATTCTGAGGAAGACAATGAAACGGATATGTAGAATTCAATATTGACCAGTTGGATCTAACCGAAAGAGCAATCTGTATCTTTATACAAAATACATTTCATTAGAAGTTTAGGAATCTTAAAATACTTATTTTCATTTCTCTCTACACATGTGGAATTTTACAGGTTACTGTATAGGTCGCTTTATCTTCACAAAAGTTTTTCTAATCGGGCCTAAATCCGTTGGTTATTTTTGGAGATTCTCCATTATCATTAGCAGGAGTACAGGACGGGTCTGTCTATGTGGCTCATAAAGGTTACTTTATTATTGTAAAAACAGATTTCTACATACACTTTACTAGAATCTATATATGCTTCCACTACGCATTTAACGAAAAAATACATCAACTTGAAACTCAGCTTGGAGCAAGTGCAGGTACATTTTACAGTTTAGCCATCTGTTCTGTGATACGAGCCGCCACAAGCCATTGGCCTGCGATCACCAGCGAATAATAAAAAAGTGAAAACAAGGGTCATAACAATGAAAAAATTGAAAAGAAAAAAAGCGAATATCAGACCGCCAAAAAGAAGGGACATAACAATGAAATTAAGAAATGGCAGCCTGCTAGTTATTCCCCTTTACAGGACCAAATACGTCATCGTTCTTTGTCTACGCACCTACGTCATCATCCGATGAGTACACCTATATCAATAACGTTAGCGTTCTTTGTGTAAATAATACGTCATCATTAAATGGGTACACATGTACGTCATCATTCAATGAGTACACACACACGTCATCGCTCTTTGTGTAGACACTACGTCATTGGCCATTGTGTACACATAAAATCTTACAAAAGCTTGATTTGTTTGTATCGTTTCGCTAAAAGCACGTGGGTTAGCAGAGCAGTAATTATCACGCCTAAAATATTATTTTAGAGAATGAATGACTTGTAAACTCGTTTTGCATTGGAAATTACCTTCTTCTGTCTGTATAACGTAATACGTTTTTTTAATAAATTATTTTTTTTTCGTGCGTATTTCCGGCACAAACAAAGATCTTACACTAATCAGTACTTCATTTTGCGGAAGTGGTGTCACCCATGGAAACGGAAGTGATGCCACCCACTCTAAGACAGACTTAAGGCGCGTGAAAAGCGCGGATCAACAGACGAATTAGTAGCCAACTTTTCAAGACAGAATGGTGGTTTTTAGAATGCTAGAGCTAGTGGGAAGCAGGATGGGGGTTCAGAGATTGTACATGTAAATGGAGACACGCCGGCCATGCCAATAAGAGTAAGAAAGTACCCATGTCTGACACATAGAACGCCACTCTGTGAGCTATTGCATTAGGCTGTAGTCTTTGGGTTTCAGTTAAGGAAGGTAACCCTAAAA
>NW_004797659.1:749732-752775 GCF_000002075.1 Aplysia californica
TGTAGTCTTTGGGTTTCAGTTAAGGAAGGTAACCCTAAAAAGTCATCCCTTCAGTATTTTTCACGGTTATCTCTCTTTGACCATATTTTGAGTATTATTTCAGTCTAATCTGACATAATTTTTCTCACGCAGAATTGTTTTGATGTGCTAGATGGATAGAGCTTACTTTTCTGAGAAATTTGATGCCAAAATCAACAATATTACTTAATTTTTCAGCTAGTTACAGATGTTCAAAGTTCGGTAATATTTGTTGGGTGAAAATAAGCCAGGCTGTGTTTGGTACCTCAGTGACTAGATCTAGATATTATATAGATCTAGATCTACCTGCTGATCCAGAACAAGATGTTTTGGAAGATCTGGATCTAGAGGAACTCCTGTACAATTGCGGTCCCGTTTCTTTTCCTGAGGGCCATTGTGGGAGGGAATTTAGAAGATCTAGAATCTAGATCTAGATAGTCTATCCAGAATCTAGTGATCTTTAGATTCTAGATAGGCTAGCCAAGGTTATAGCCCATAGAATCTATCTTTAGATCTAGATCTAGATCTAGATTCTAGCCATCAAGATATCGGAGCTTTTTCGGTAGGCCTAGTTCCCACCCCGCAATTGGGAACTACCGAAAAAGCACCAAGTTATCTAGATTCTAGATCTAGATCATTTTAATTCAGTTTAGATTTAGATTAAAATTAGATCTAGATTTTTTTTACCAACTGTCTCCTCTAGAAGAGTGTTTATTTAGGCATATATATATATTTTTTTTTTAACCAACCGTCGCCTCTAGGTGAGTAATTTATTTAGGCATATTTTTTTTTTTTCACCAACCGTCCATCCTAGAAGAGCATTTTATTTAGGTATTTTAAGGGGTTTTTTTTTGTACCAACCGTCCCCACTAGATGCGTATTTTTTTGTAGGCATATTTTATTTAGTTTTTTACCTTTTTCTCTAGGTGAGTATTTTATTTAGGAATATTTAATTATTTTTTTACCAACCGTCTCCTCTAGGTGAGCATTTTATTTATAAGCATACTTACTTTTTTTTTTTAATCAACCGTTTCCTCTAGATGAGTATTTTATTTAGGCATATTTAATTTTTTTTTTTTTAAACCAACCGTCTCCTCTAGGTGAGCATTTTATTTAAGCATGTTTACTTTTTTTCAAATCAACCGTTCCCTCTAGATGAGTATTTTATTTAGGCATATTAAAATTTTTGTTTTTACCAACCATCTATTCTAGATGAGTATTTTACTTAGGCATATTTAATTTTTATTTTCCCAACCGTCTCCTCTAGATGAGTGTTTTATGTAGGCATATTTATTTGTTTTTTCACCGTCACTTCTGGATAGTTATTTTATTTAAGTATTTTAATTTTGTTTTTGTACCAACCGTCCCCACTAGATGTGTATTTTTTGTAGGCATATTTTATTTTATTTTTTACCGTCTTCTCTAGATGAGTACTTTTTTAGGCATTTAATTATTATTTTCTGTCAGCTCTAGATATTTTATTTAGGTATTTTTTAATTTTTATTTTACCAACCGTCTACCCTAGATGAGCATTTTATTAAGAAATATTTAATTTTATTTTTTAACCTACCGTTTCCTCTATTTGAGTATTTCTGTTAGGCCTGTTTAATTATTTTTTCACAACTGTCTCCTCTAGATGAGTATTTTATTTAGGGATATTTAATTTTTTGGGGGGATTTTACCAACTGTCCCCTCTAGGTGAGTATTTTATTTAGGCATTTAATTTTTTTTTTCACCAACCGTCTATCCTAGATGAGTATTTTATTTAGGCATATTTAATTTGTTTTTTCACCAACCGTCTATCTTAGATGAGTATTTTATTTAGGCATATTTAATTTTTTTTTTCACCAACCGTCTATCCTAGATGAGTATTTTATTTAGGCATATTTAATTTGTTTTTTCACCAACCGTCTATCTTAGATGAGTATTTTATTTTGCCATTTAATTTTTTTGTTCTTACCAACTGTCTCCTCTAGGCGAGTGTTTTATTTCGGCATATTTTATTAAAAAATTATTTTTTTTACCAACTGTCTCCTTTAGGTGAGTATTTAATTTAGGCATATTTAATTATTATTTTCCGTCAGCTCTAGATAAGTATTTTATTTAGGTATTTAAATTTCTAGTCATTTTACCAACCGTCTACTGTAGATGAGCATTTTATTTAGGCATATGTAATTTTTTATTTATTTTTACTGTCTCCTCTAGGTGAATGTTTTATTTAGGCATATTTTATTTTTCTTCCAGCTGTCAGCGCAGGGCAGGACATGTTCCCTCAATACATCACAGAGCTTCGCTCACCACGACGGACCTCATTCCGTTTAGTTTTACTAGGAGTTTTACAGCACTTGCAACACAATTAGATCATGCAAGTGCCGAAGATTAGAGGTGTTACGACAGAGCAACAAACACAAAAAAGGAGGAGAGATCAGGACGTTTGCTAGGAAAAAAGGAGCAAACCACAGCAGAGCACCCACCAACTACCCACCCTCATTGTGCGGGGAAGCCGTTATATCAAGAACCCACTAGTACAATCAGTTCGCTTTGGTCGACAGGGCTAGCTAGATAGGCCCGGATTGACGGCACAAAGCAACCGTCGTGGCACAAACTGATAGCTAAACTCACGGGCTCAAATCAAATACAAACGCCGTTATTCTCCAGGCCGCGAGTCGGGCGATCAGTTTGTGTAAGGGAAGCGATCCCCCAATGGTCGCTGGGCGCCTCGCCACCACACGCACAAGACACCAGTTTAACTGAATTAACTCCCACGTGGCCAGATTTCTTTTCTCCAGTATTTCCATCTGCTACCCAGGGTTGGGTTGATTTAAATCAGTTGATTTTTGAAATTTAAATCAACTTGATTTTTTTTTAAAATCAGTGATTTCACTTTTTTAAAAATGTATTTTAATTCAGTTTTTACATATATATATTTCAACATTCAGAATTCCTTTCCTTGGTTTTATAAAACAGATATATAACAAGGTTTAGTAGACTAATATAATCATGCTTAAAAGTCTGCTTCCCCCCC
>NW_004797659.1:752875-754548 GCF_000002075.1 Aplysia californica
ACATACGACATGTGTGTGTACATACGGCATGTGCGTGTACATACGACATGAGCGTGTACATACAACATGTGTGTGTACATACGACATGAGCATGTACATACGACATGTGTGTGTACATACGACATGAGCGTGTACATACGACATGTGTGTGTACATACGGCATGTGCGTGTACGTACGACATGAGCGTGTACATACGACATGTGTGTGTACATACGACATGAGCGTGTACATACGACATGTGCGCGTACAACAATCTCTGTGCCCCCTGTACAAATGTAAAGTTGACAGAACAAAGCTTGCAGTATCGACGTCCGTGGTGGTTGTGGTGAGGCACTGCGCTGTCGCACGCAGGAGGCCCGAGTTCGCTTCCTGAGGGGGCAGAATGTTTATCGAGTAGCTCTAGGACTAACCCAGTCTGTCTGTTGGGATGTTGTATCCATCTCAGCTCCGGGTTGACTGCTTTTTTTTGTAGTTTCGGTAAGTGTTTTACGGCTCTCGCAACTGCGTAAGGTCATGCGAGCGCGCGGGGGGACAAATTTAACTTTTTCAGTTTGGTAGGAAATTTTGAACTTTGCACGAGGGGCGGCCGAATTCTACTCTTATCGATTTTGGACCACGTTGGGATCCCTAACACGTGCAACTTGCACACGGGACCTCCGAGATTTTTGGCCCATATCCGAGAAGGCTAGGTGTAGATCTTTCCTACCAGAAGATCAGGGGTGTGGCAGAAAGACAGCAGTAAGAAGGAGCCGAGGAGTAGCAGTAAGAAGGAGCCGAGGAGTAGCGGTAGAAAGGCTGCAGAAAGAGTCAGGAGCCCAGAGGAAGGGGCAAAGGAGGTGAGGGAGGGGGACAGAAAGTGGAGACGAAAGCAGACGGCAGAACATTGCTAGAGAGCAGGAAAGGAGGTGAAAGGAGACCATTTTGGAGAAAAAAAATTTCGTCGCTATCCGGATTCGAACCAGGGACCTATTGAAGGAGAGGCGAACACCCTAACCTGTAGGCCACGAGAAGCCCTCTGGTTGACTCCTGTAGACAGGGCAAAGTCCACTTCCTAAAGGATCTAAACTGTGTGGATGTAGGCGTAAAAAAAAAAAGATTGACTAATTCTTTTTAAAAACATTGTCTTTTTTCCCCTGTGCGAGGGAACCAAAGAGCGGCAGTGATATCGCTGGACAGCGACGAAGAGCTGAGAGAAACACGCCCCAAGATAACAAATGTGCAGCTAGTGGGAAATACACGGGGGAGACATATGGCGGGCTCACTGCCCAAGGTGCCCGTCAGAGTGACAGAAGGTGCGGTGAACAAGGGAAAAGAAAACAGAAAAAAGAAAAGAAAACCAGGCGCATTACGACGCTAGATGATTTTGCAATGTACTACTACTTTTTTAAAAAGGCTGTGGTGCTGGAAATATTGCATGCCGCCATATTTATTGTTCGTGGACGTCTTCTTAAGGGGTTTTCTCACCCAACACTCGTGCGATTTTGTCGGGTTTGACATAACTTAATTTTACGGAGAAATGGAGGTTGAAGGGTGTATGTACTTGTGTGTGAGAGAAAGAGAGAGAGAGAGAGAGAGAGAGAGAGAGAGAGAGAGAGAGAGAGAGAGTGTGTGTGTGTGTGTGAGAGAGAGAGAGAGGAGAAGAGAACGGAAGAGACGCGGAGAGAGAGACAAT
>NW_004797659.1:754648-756631 GCF_000002075.1 Aplysia californica
GTGGGATGTAAACGGAGCAGGAGCTCGTCCGATTGTGTAGAACTCTTGGCCCGGCGATGGATGTTTGGCTGTCTCAGAATACGGCACAGTGCACTTTGATGGGGGCTCTCGTGGCCCACAGGTTAAGATGTTGGCCTCTCATTCAAAGTTCCCGGGTTCGAATCTAGGTAGCGACGGAAAAATGTTCTTCTCTGAAATTGTCCTGTTTTACCTCCTTTCCTGTTTATGCTCTCTAGCAATATTCCGTCGTCAGCTTTCATCTCCTCTTTCTGCCCTCACCTCCTTACCTCCTCACCTCCTTTGCCGCCTCCTCACCTCCTTTGCTCCTCCTCTGGGCTCCTGACTCTTTCTGCAGCCTTTCTACTGCTACTCCTTGGCTCCTCCTTACTGCTGTCTTTCAGCCACACCCCTGATCTTATGGTAGGAAAGATCTACACCTAGCCTTCTCGGACAAGGGCAAACAATCTCGGAGGGCCTGTGTGCAAGTTGTGCACGTTAAAGATCCCTTGGTGGTCTAAAACCGGTAAGAGTAAGCTTTCGCCCACACCCTGGCAAAATTCAAAAGTTACCAACTGAAAAGTATTTAATGTGTCCCGAGCGCTCATGTGACTGTATGCAGGTGCGAGCACCGTACAAACACTTACCACCAACAAAACTTTTAAAAAGGAAAAGGAGATACCTGTGAAATGGCCGAGCCACTTGTACAACACCAACAGACGAGGTTCAGGATCGTGCGAAGATAAGGATACATTCTATCGGAGACATTGAGAGAGCAGAGATTTCAGCCGTGTTTTTGATGTGTACGGGGCTTAGGTAAGGCAATGGTGGGTTTGTGTGTGTGTGTGTGTGTGTGTGTCTGTGTGTGTGTGTGTGTGTGTGTGTCTGTGTGTGTGTTTGTTTGTGTTTGTTTGTGTGTGTCTATGTGTGTGTGTATGTGTTTGTGTGTGTGTGTGTGTATGTGTGTATGTGTGTGTGTGTTTGTTTGTGTGTGTCTGTGTGTGTGTATGTGTGTGTATGTGTGTGTGTATGTGTGTATGTGTGTGTGTGTATGTGTGTGTGTGTGTGTGTGTGTGTGTTTTATTGTACATGAGTTCATTATTTGTGCCGAATCGCTAGCAGATCATTGCGTGTGTGCCTAAATGTACATCATATATTATGTGTGCAGATGTCCATAAATGCCTGGGCCCGCCTGTGTGTTTAGAAGTTCCCGCGGGTGTGTTTACAACACTGGTTCACAAAACTTTCTATTGGTCACTTTTACGGACAAGCAGGCTAACCCAGATTTCGGGGGTTTCCAGAAATTTTTACCTACACCACAAGTGGGGATTACCCTTCCTTTAGGAGAAGTTTGGTTTCATTGGTGCACATATTTGTTTGGCTATAAAGAAATCTCCCATTGTCTTTTAAAGAAACTTAACAAGGGGCAAAAACTTTTCCTTCGATTTTCTCAAAACAGCGTTCTCCGGGATAGCCCCCTTGTGCGTAAAATTGACCAGTTATGCTCACGAAAATATTTGCTCCCAAGTGGGGAACTCTGAAAGTACAAAGAGTTATGTTTTCACAAGTTAGAAAATCTAAAGTCAAGAGACTTAGTTTTTACAAACAATGAAAGTCTTTGCTCCTCATTTCATCACTTTTCATAATCGTTGTTCTTCTCTTCCTAAGCTTTCTTCTTCCACATAATTTCTTTCTCTGTGCTTCTTTCTCTGTTCCTGGTTTATCGCCAATCTGTGACTGCTTCAATTGGTTTGTGTGTCTGTAACTGCCTTTCCTTTCTCGCCTTTCTCTTCTCCTCTGTCAATTGAGCACAAATTGACCCACATTCCCCACATCCCGTGTGGACGCTTTTAGCTGTAATCGACTTCATTTGCCGGTAGCTGCTCTGAAATAAAAGGTTGTAACTCTGATTTCTATGAGACCTCATTCACGATGATGGTTTAACCCTCTCTAATTCTCTCTCTCTCTCTCTCTCTCTCTCTCTCT
>NW_004797659.1:756731-758607 GCF_000002075.1 Aplysia californica
TCCCCCCCCCCCCCTGTCACTGTAAAATAATACAGTATTCAATTTACTTTTTTTTCATAATTGAAAACCAGGGTTGGGTTGATTTAAATTAGTTGATTTTTAAAAATTTTAATCAATTTGACTTTTTTAAAAACTCAGTGATTTAAATCACTTAATACAAAAATGTATTCTGCTTTTACATCTTTAAACATTCCTTTCCTTGGTTTTATAAAACAGATATAAGGTTTAGTAGACTAATATAGTCATGCTTAAAAGTCTGCTTTCCCCCGTCACTGTAAGTAGTAAAATAATACAGTATTCAAAAAATTCTATTTACTTTTCTTTTTTCGTAATTGAAATTAGCATTTTCTTTTTCTTTTTAGACAAACACAAGCACGAGCACACACACACACACTGTAATAAAATGCAAGTTTATCTATGCATAATTTCCCCCCCCCCCCCCCCCTTCCTTTTAGACTGACATTTTCTTCATTTTTTGTCTGTAGCCATAATTCACTGATGTGTGATATAGCAGATTAAGGCTTTCTTTTGCAGCTGCTTAAATTAATGAGACAATGCAATTTGCACTAAAAGAACATACTTTTAGCCATCAAAAATCCCAAACTGTGTCAATATTTTTTTTTAAATAAAAAAAATCCGATTTATGTTTAAAAAAATCTGATTTAAATAAAAAAAATCGATTTTTTAAATTTTTCTTTAAAAAATCAAAAAAATCACCAACCCTGCTGCTGCCACGTTGTAATGTATCCTCTCACCTGGATGGGCCCTGACAGTTATTTTAGTCAGAGTTTTACTGCACTTTCGACACCATTAGGTCACATGCGCGCCAAAGATTTGAGGTGAAAGAATTGTTCGTTTGTTTGAGTAAAGAGAAGCACATCGACACAACAACGGTCATTTAGTGCTAGGGAAAAGGAACAGACAGAAACAACAGAGGGGAAATAAACAAGTAGGACCTGCCAGTGACACCCTCCAACCACCCACAGAGACAGGAGCAACAGTAGGAAAATAAAGAAGTAGAACCTACCAGTGACACCCTCTAACCACCCGCTAAGGAGGAGAGACAAGGACAATAGATACCATGTTTGATAGGAAAGAAGGAGAGACAAGGACGATAGATACCATGTTTGATAGGAAAGAAGGAGGAGAGATAAGGACGATAGATGTTTGATAGGAAAGAAGGAGGAGAGATAAGGACGATAGATGTTTGATAGGAAAGAAGGAGGAGAGATAAGGACGATAGATACCATATTTGATAGGAAAGAAGGAGGAGAGACAAGGACGATAGATACCATGTTTGATAGGAAAGAAGGAGGAGAGACAAGGACAATAGACGACCACCTAAACTGTGTGGGTGGTAAAACATCAACAACAAAAACTTGCAGACGGAAGGACAAGTCTTGACCAGGGAGTGTGTATGTACAAAGTTTATTGTGTCAAAGAGAATCACAGACCTGCAACCTCGTTGTCGAACAAACCTACGACCCCACGACCTCGTTGTCAGCAGGCGAGACCTACAACCGTCAATCTGGACACACGACCCGACTACCCCCCACCCACAAAGCCCAACAACTCTTCCCTACTACAACACAGATTTTATCACACGGTACCGCTACCTACAGAAACAAAACAATTCTGGAAAAGGTCTGTAAACTGTAATATAAACACTCCCCCCCCCCACAACTAGAACCAACTCCCTCACAGACACACACAATAATAGAACACACTAGGCTACTCTAGATACTAGATAGACACCCTCCCCCTACCAAAATCAAATGCTTCACACGAATTCACATCAGACATTTCAGTTTCACTCACTCTCTCACACGCCTCCCTGTTCAGTAGACTATTCAGCAGTCAGTTCCTGTCTGCTCAG
>NW_004797659.1:758707-759742 GCF_000002075.1 Aplysia californica
TGGGATGCTGTATCCCTCTCAGCCTGGGTCTGTCTGCTGGGATGCTGTATCCATCTCAGCCCGGGTTGGCCCTGAGAGGCAGGATCGGAAGCCGGCCTCCTGTATGATCTAATCTATGTCAATGGCGGGGAAAAACAATTGCATATTAAAGGATATTAACAATAATCCTTGTTCAATATTTTCCTCTTCATTATTTACATTGTCTTTAAATACGGATATAGAATGTGGGTGGTTGGCGGGTGCTCTGGTGTGGTTTGCTTCTTCTTTCCAATCAAACATCTATCATCCTCATCTCCCCTTCTTCTTTTTATGTTTGTTACTCTCTTGTAACACCTCTAATCTTCTGGCGCTCATATGACCTTATGCAGTTGCAAGCGCCGTAAAACCTCTTCTAAAACTAAAACTAAAAAACAAACGAAAATAGAATGTCAGTTATATTCTTTTCATTAAAGAAGTCTATTAGCTTGCCTCTACCAACAAAACTTTTTGATTTTCCTCAAATTTCCATCACGACATTTTGGCACAAAAGTGGAAGCCCGTGTGGGATGACAAGAGTTAAAATAGAGGAAGCAAGATCGCCCTCTCCCCAGCCCCCCTGTAACTTCCGGTCAAGAAGTGATATTGATTGGCTTAGGACTTGCTCACATCGTAATGGGGCTGGTGGGATGGGCGGGTGAGTGGTTGTGTTGTGTGAGCGCTGCACTGATGAACTGAGAGAGTTGTGTTGTTGGGGGAGGGGGGGGGTGCTGCACTGATGAACTGACTGAAGTGTCTTTAGGTCATTCCCAAAGGGAAGACATCAACCATGTTCTTATGCACAGTAGAATTGTAAATGGGCTGATTTATCAATGTCATGCTCATACTGTGCCGGAACAACATAGGGGGAACAGCTGCTTGTTCTTTCCTCACCCTTACTATCCTCATTTTTTTCCTCTATCTTTTGTATGTTTGTCACACTCTTGTGACCCGCTATTTCCGGGGTGCCTTGATAGTCGAAGCAGACTTTGTGCTGTTGAGGCTAGAGAGGTGAGCAGA
>NW_004797659.1:760472-761577 GCF_000002075.1 Aplysia californica
CCAACCCCCATCCCACGCACCCCCTTTCCCCGCCCCCAACCCGTGCCCAATCCTAAGCAAATGACACCGTTAGGCTTGTTAAGCAGTGAGCTAAATGTGTTCGCCATTTTCATCTGATTTATTAGGCATGTGTGGGTGGTTTTTGGTTAGGTTTTTTGGTTGTGGGGTTTTGTTTTTTCGTTTTTTATTCATTGAGGACCAGTAAGTTATTCAACAGCATAATTCACCAGCCCGCTACCCTTTTTTTGTCATTGAAACTTTGAGCAAAACCTACACTCAATGTTCGTCGCGTCTGTGCCGGGTGGTTCGGCTTTTGGGGTTATTCCGGGAACTACTTGAGTGTCAATCCTACGACATTGGGCTAAAGAGATTTCATTCAAGTACTTCCTGCTTTTTGTTTTTTTAAAAATAAATACCTCCAACAAAGTCACACAGTCACACAGACACAGTCACATAGTCACACAGACAGTCACACAGTCTCACACACAGTCACACAGTCACACAGACAGTCACACAGTCTCACACACAGTCGCACAAACAGTCACACAGTCACACACACAATCACACACACAGTCACACACAGTCACACAGTGTGTCAATCTAGGTTCGGCCCAGACAGACTTGACCCAGTCACATTCCCCTTTCAATTATCTTTGTTTGTGGATGAGGGATCAAATATTTGCAATCTTTCCCTTGAGGCTTTTGTCCAGTTTTCTTGAGTTAAGATATCGACATGGCCATTGCGAAAATCACACAAAAAAGTTAGATCCAGCACTCCTGATCAGTGATCTTGTTGGGTTGTTTTCTGGAACTGGCACTGGAGATCTGTCGAGTGGTGACAAAACGAGCAAATATCTGAGTTCAAAGTCCGCGATCTGTGGGCTACATTTGGCCCACATAGCTCGGTGTGGGGCGTCTGACCATGTCTGACATTTTTCTAAAGGTAAGGTTTTACGGCGCTCGCAACTGCATAAGGTCAATTTATGATCGCCATGTCTGACTTGACAGCTGCAAGACAGACGGATAGCTAGTGAAAGTTGCCGCATGGATTTATACTCAAGACAGGAACTGAACAAAGGAAGCTTTTATATCATAATCCCCCCCC
>NW_004797659.1:761677-762946 GCF_000002075.1 Aplysia californica
TGTATAATTACATCAAGTAGCATTTGTTAAAATTAACTCACTCACTGTATAATTACATCAAGTAGCATTTGTTAAAATTAACTCACTCACTGTATAATTACATCAAGTAGCATTTGTTAAAATTAACTCACTCACTGCCATGCCCGAACCCTGTCGGGAGATCCGCGCAGTACGCTGCCTGCCAAATCCGAAACCCGTCGGGTGCGTTTTTACTACTATTTTTCAAAGATTCCCCGACTGGTTTCGGGCTTGGCAGTCAGAAGTAGGCGACATTTATAAAGCCCGTTTAGTTTCCGTTCCGCTTTGTTGTAGTAATTTCCCTTGAATAAGCTACTTAAAAATCAGACTTTTTCGAACTCACCCGAAACGAACTAAAAACAACTAACGCTCAGTTACGATGGCGACAGCGTCTCAACGAGGTCCGAACATTTGAATTGATGGACCCATTCGTCAATAAAGGGTCAGATGTAGATCTTCATACAGAGTTGATAATGAGTATAGGGAAGGAAATAGGAGAGGTGCAGACACAAGTGAAGATGAAAATTGTGCTAGATTTATATTTCTATGCCTAGATCTAGAATCAGGTGTTCCCCATGCTCAGACCAATGATCCGATGCTTCCCGGTCCCAGTTCAGGCCCGTCACGTAAACGTGTGCGTGCGTGTGTCTGTATATGTGTGTGCGTGTGTGTATATGTGTGTGTGTGTGTGCGTGTGTGTATATGTATGTGTGTATGTGTGTGTGTGTGCGTGTGTGCTAGAGAGTTTCCACTGTACAGTGTAAAGTGCATTGAGCTTGCCGCTGATCAGGAGTTCGCCCTCTACTAAAGCTACATATCCTCACTGCTCTAGCAAAATGACACATCTCATTTTAGCCACTTTTGAGATGAAAGGTAAAACTCACCATGCACGTTTCTTCTGTGACTGCCACAGCATTTTTGTCGTGACTTTACCAAAATATATACAGTGGAACTCGGATTCAACGAGGTCGCCGGCCTGACCTAAAATCTCGTTGAATCCAAGTGTTCGTTATAGCAAACATGAGGTTTTGTGTAGATAATTACAGGCACTGAGCAAGTAATGTATAAAGAAAAATCACAAATAGGGCCTGAAATGCCCGCATATTATGAGCTGTGTAAAAAAAAAAAAGACTGGTTCGTTCAAATGCATTCCTGTGTCATCTCGATTGTTTACCACAAAGTTGTGTTGCTGTGTAGATCCTAGAATAACGGCAACTTTTGATTTCATAGACAAGCGCACAATTCATTACG
>NW_004797659.1:763595-764821 GCF_000002075.1 Aplysia californica
AGGGAGTTCATTAGCGTGGTTGACGGGGAGGGGGTTCATTAGCGTGGTTGACGGGGAGGGGGTTCATTAGCGTGGTTGACGGGGAGGGGGTTCATTAGCGTGGTTGACGGGGAGGGGGTTCATTAGCGTGGTTGACGGGGAGGGGGTTCATTAGCGTGGTTTCTCTACCAACTGCACTGGTGCACTGACGTGAGATTGCAGCGAATGAACTCCCTCCTTGGAGGTTCAACTGTTAGCCATAAGCCTTGCCTGTGTATTCCAGTAACGTATTGATTGAGAACATTAGGCCTATGGATGCTGAATGTGTCCCGCGCGCTCATGTGACCGTGTCCTGTTTTTGTAAAACAGTTACATCAAAACAAAAACACAAAAAAAAAAACCAAACGATTCTGGTCATTCAAAAATACTTGAAGACACGCCAGTCACCTCTTTGTCTTTGTTGTAACCGTCACTGCTCTGTGGTGCCCGCGCTGCTTGCTACAGTAGTTGAACTCTTCAAGTATGCAGCACACACATCAAATGTGACGCAGAATAAGGGCAGTGCTACGTCACATTTTTGTCCGGCACACACAGTTCATCAGAAGCACACATTATTTGCCAGGTAATGAGCGTGTTGTTGCAGAAGTTTGAGACCGACGATAACAAACTGAAAATTACCTGGGAAATAATGTGTGCTTCTGATTAAGTGTGACTGGTGGTGAGATTTGAGGCGGGTCAGACGCGTCACTTCTTTGTCTTGGTATAAATTTATTTCCACTACTCTGCTCTGCTGTGCCCGCTCTGCCTGCAGTGTGGCCAGAGCCTTATGGCAACTTATGGGTCGCCCAGATGGAGGACAAAGCACCAGAGTCATTTTTGTCATGCGCAAGTCACTTATCCCACTTCCGCTTCCTCTCTCTTTGGTTAAAATAGCGCGCGCCGTAAAGAAGCGAAAAGAAGTACATGCCAATCTTGGAGTAACTATATAATAGTTCCTCCAAGATGACAATCTACTTACGTGAAAGTGTAGAATCTAGAACATGATAAATACAGGTCTGTGGGGCAGCCTTACGTCGGACGTTTGGCAGGTGACCCAGTTTTTGTTGGGGAATGTCGGCACTAGAGGACTGCCTATGTCCTTTTTGTCCGCCTTCAACTGACACAAATCCTCTCAAATCCCAGGACAGAGGGTGGATGTGTGTGTGTGTGTGTGTGTGTGTGTGTGTGTGTGTGTGTGTGTGTGTGTG
>NW_004797659.1:764921-765921 GCF_000002075.1 Aplysia californica
ATAGGGCCTGAAATGCCCGCATATTATGAGCTGTGTAAAAAAAAAAAAGACTGGTTCGTTCAAATGCATTCCTGTGTCATCTCGATTGTTTACCACAAAGTTGTGTTGCTGTGTAGATCCTAGAATAACGGCAACTTTTGATTTCATAGACAAGCGCACAATTCATTACGAAGATCTACGTCAAGATTAGTTTATCATTGTATTAATGATCAGTTGCCGAGGGGAAAAAAAGACTGTGACGCGTTTGTATCTGCGACGTTAAACTCCCGGATCGCTTGTGCGCCCCCCTCCTCCCCAACACACACACACAGTCACATGTGTGCAGGTCGCCCATCCGACTCCGACACACGCCAGAGTAGACACGTGCGCGAGCCAACAACGCATGTGTTGGTATGAAAAAAAAAAAGGCCGCTGATTGGTCGCATGCAATTGGATAAGTGAAAAATGGTTCACGATTCAGGTGCAATGGATGGTTTCCGGGAATAGATAAAGCTTGTTCTGGGAGAAAAATGAGCGAAGCCACGTCTGTGGGGGCTGTTCACCCTGGCAGCGACCTCGTTGAATCCGAGTTCGCTGATTTAAGGGGAGGTGGCTAATGAAAATGCCAAAACTCAGTTCCAACCATTTTGTAGCCACTTTGTATGCATCAATGGATACATACACTTGAAAAAAGAGGTTTTGGGAAATACAAAATTCATTTTTTATTTTTTTGTTCTTGTGGCGGCAAAAAATGGCGCTGATTCAGCAACATTTCTTTATGTTTTATAAACAGTGTTTCTACAAAACCAATAACGATAGAAGCTTCACACTTGGTATACTTGGTCTATATGTTATATATTGCTGGCTTCTCCTCCTTACACAATCAGATTTCAAATATCTATCATACATTTTCCAAATTTTACCCTCACTTTGACCAATGTTCAGAATTCCATATTAGGCGATGCTGAAACGCAAAAATGCCAAATAACTCAAAACAGAATCAATATTCAGGAAAAGTGCT
>NW_004797659.1:770546-785396 GCF_000002075.1 Aplysia californica
AGTTGTTTTAGATTTTGAGTGACAATTTTACGGTATTTGCAACACAAGCCAGTTGTTTTAGATTTTGAGTGACAATTTTACGGTATTTGCAACACAAACTAGTTGTTTTAGATTTTGAGTGACAATTTTACGGTATTTGCAACACAAGCTAGTTGTTTTAGATTTTGATAGAGAGTGTTATGGTACTAGCAACACAATAAGGTCATGTAAGTGCTGGGGATTAGATGTATTACAAGAGAGTAACAAACACAAAAAAGGAGGAAGCGAGAGAAGGACAGCTTTTGATAGGAAAGAAGGAGCAAACCGCACCAGAGCACCCCCCTACCACCCACTGAGAGACCGGTGGCCCGTAAAGTGACAAGACAAGAGAGAAAAAAGTCGCCATGGTCCACAGATCCCGACCTGAAACCGTAGTTGAGAGCGTCCTCGGCAGAGATGACCCCAATGTCCACGGTGCGGGCCTTCCAGATTCTGTTCTCCGTGAGCAGGTCGTCGACCTCGTCCAGGCGCTGGCCAAACTGGGCCATCCAGTGGTGGATGTCCTCCATCAGACCCAGCGGCATGTCCTGTCCCACACAGATACATTTGT
Source organism: Aplysia californica (assembly GCF_000002075.1). Classification (NCBI taxonomy): domain Eukaryota; kingdom Metazoa; phylum Mollusca; class Gastropoda; order Aplysiida; family Aplysiidae; genus Aplysia; species Aplysia californica. Next base: position 771,136 of record NW_004797659.1, read on the forward strand.
TTTAGTTGAGAGTTTTACGGCACTTGCAACATAATTAGATCATATAAGGGCGAAATATTTGAGGTGTTGCGAGAGAGTAGGAGACCCAAAAAGCAAGGAGAGATTAGGACTATCAGGGGGGTTGGGGGGTGGATGTCCTCCATCAGAGCCAGCGGCATGTCCCGGGGACACACGGACACACGCACAACAAGATGTTGGTACCAGGGCTTTCTTGTTGCAGGTACTTGCAACACAATCAGGTCATATGAGGGCCAAAGATTTCAGGTGTTGCAAGAGAGTAACAAACACAATCAGGTCATATGAGGGCCAAAGATTTCAGCTGTTGCAAGAGAGTAACAAACACAATCAGGTCATATGAGGGCCAAAGATTTCAGGTGTTGCAAGAGAGTAACAAACACAATCAGGTCATATGAGGGCCAAAGATTTCAGCTGTTGCAAGAGAGTAACAAACACAATCAGGTCATATGAGGGCCAAAGATTTCAGCTGTTGCAAGAGAGTAACAAACACAATCAGGTCATATGAGGGCCAAAGATTTCAGGTGTTGCAAGAGAGTAACAAACACAATCAGGTCATATGAGGGCCAAAGATTTCAGCTGTTGCAAGAGAGTAACAAACACAATAAGGTCATATGAGGGCCAAAGATTTGAGGTGTTGCAAGAGAGTAACAAACACAAAAAGAAGGAGGGGAGATAAGGACGATAGATGTTTGATAGGAAAGAAGGAGCAAACCCCACCAGAGCACCCGCCAACCCCACCAGAGCACCCGCCATAAACCATTCAAAGCTGAATTGAGGAAAAAAGGGAAAAAAACCGGAGACATCTCCACCCCCTCCTTGGCCCGGAGCACCATCAGAGGAACAAATGTTGAAAAACTTGTTACACAAGCAAAAAGCCCCAGACTTTGAGGGTTTCCAGAAATCTTGACCTACACCAAAAGTGGGCATTACCCTACCTATAGGAGAAGTTTGGTTACACTGGTGTGTATATTTGTTTGGTTATAGAGAAAACTCTCCTTGTCTTTTAAAGAAACTGAACAAGGGGCAAAAACTTTACCTTCCATTTTCTTTAAACAGCATTTTTCGGGACAGCCCCCTTGTGCTTAAAAGCAATCATTTCTTCCATTTTCTGTTTCAGAATTGGGACACTTAAGGGTTTTGTAAACGGTGCCTTTGATACACATTCTTCTCAAGGTCACACGCAGGTCATGGGAAGCTACTCACCAAGGACACACCCCCGGGGCGGAAGTAGGCAGCGTGCAGACGCGCCCCCGACACACGCTCGTAAAACTCCATCAACTGAGGACACAAGCAAACACGATGAGTTATTTTTGGTTTCGTTTTTGGTATGAGATTTACAGCACTTGCAACACACATGGGTCACACAAGAGCTGAAGACTATGGGCGTTACTATGAAGAAATGTACACCAAAAAAACAAAGAAAAAAAGAAAAAGTAGAGAGATAAGGACAATATCTGTTTGATAGGAAAGAAGGTGCAAACTACACCAGAACACCTTCCAACCACCCAGTAAGCTACATCACTGCATGGAGTCACCCCATCATTTCCCCTTCTGGCAAAGACCACACTGACATTTATCGAGACAGCAGAAGACCAGACCTATGTGAGGCAGCGTGGTGAAATCAGGCGCTTGCCAAAATTATGAAATTACATGAACAGGCATTTTCCCTCAAGTATGGCAATTTTGGCCTAATTTTTGTTTTTTGGCTCAACACCTGTTATGTCCATACATATAAAAATACATTTTCTACCAAGGGAATTTGACAGAAAAACGCTGATTACCAACACAAAATAAGTAAATTTTCAGTTTTCAAGGACTCTCAGGCTGTAGAAGTTACCCACCTTCTCTCTCTCCTCAAAGAGCCAGAAGAAGGGTGTCATGGCGCCGATGTCCAGAGCGTGGGTGCCCACAGACATGATGTGGTTCCGGATCCTTGTGATCTCGCCAAACAGAGCTGAGGGGAAAGTAGGTCACGGAGGTCAGAGCACGGCACGCAGATTTGTGGGCTGCCCAGTCATGACGCGGTTGGGGTTTTATTTTTGCTTTTGTCTGTCTTGGCTTTGACAGGGTTCCTGCCACCAACTCCCCTCCAAGTTCAAGGAGAATTTCAAGGAGAAATGTTAAAAATTCAAGGAGACTTGGCATATTTCCGATAGGCCTACATTTGTCCAAAAGGAATCCTAGTTCCAATTTTCTGACAAAAATTTTGTTCATGTCCGATCCGGCGAAGTTCCTCAAATCCAAGAAGTTTTCAAGGAGATTTTTTTTTTCTGGAATGCAAATTCGAGGAGTGTTCAAGGACTCCCTGAATTCAAGGTGGTCGCAGGAACCCTGCTTTTATATGTTGGCGTTTTTATACCCCCATCAACACAATTTAGATCATTTAGGAGGCTGGCTTCTAACCCTGTCAGTTGGGGGTCAACCCGTCCTGAGAGGGGCACAACATCCCAGCAGAAAAACCCAGATACTCAATACAAATTTCTCCCCGCCCAGGAATAGGACTTGGATCTCCTGCTGGCAAAAGCAGAGCCTGTATCCACTACAGCACAGATGCTGGAGGCAGGTTTGTGGGCCATTGAGTCAGTTTAGTTTAGTGTTAGTACGGTTTTACGGTGCTCGCAACTGAATAAGGTCGTATGAGTGCCAAGGGGTGGATGTCAACAGAGAAGTCCAAACTGGGAATCAGACTTACTCTGCTCACCTATCTAGCTGCAACAGCACAAATCAGGTGCTTGGGTAAAGATAACGGTCAATGGTAAAGAGTATTTCCATGCCTGTAACAGTCAATGACAAAAAGTATTTCCATGTCTGTAACGGTCAATGACAAAAAGTATTTCCATGCCTGTAACAGTCAATGACAAAAAGTATTTCCATGTCTGTAACGGTCAATGACAAAAAGTATTTCCATGCCTGTAACAGTCAATGACAAAAAGTATTTCCATGTCTGTAACAGTCAATCACACACGACCTGACACTGAGTGGGGACAAAATAAGGTACTACGAAACAACAAACATAGGTCACAAACGTTACTCCTTCTGAGCGTTCTTCAGTCTGATACATGTCAAGACACATGACGCTATACATCCACCATCCTGACACATACGACGCTATACATCCACCATCCTGACACATACGACGCTATACATCCACCATCCTGACACATACGACGCTATACATCCACCATCCTGACACATACAACGCTATACATCACCATCCTGACACATACGACGCTATACATCCACCATCCTGACACATACGACGCTATCTATACATCCACCATCCTGACACATACGACGCTATACATCCACCATCCCGACACATACAACGCTATACATCCACCATCCTGACACATACGACGCTATACATCGACCATGGTGACACATACGACGCCATACATCCACCATCCTGACACATATATATGAGACTCACTTCTGATCCACTTGGCCCGGGGTGGCACCTCTATGTTCATCAATCTCTCAATGGCCAGACAGTACGCCTGCTCGTTACACAACATGGACACGTAGTCCAGCCGGTCGAAATACGGCAGTGCCTGCACACACACGCACAAACAAGAAAAGTTTCATTTTAGTCCGAGTTTTACGGCACTTTCAACACAATATGGTCATATAAAAGCCGAAGATTAGAGGTGCTACAAGAGAGTAACAAACACAAAAGGAAGGAGGAGAGATAAGGACGATATGTGTTTGAGGGGAAAGAAGGCCGGAGCAAACTACACCAGAGCACCCGCCAACCACCCACAAACAGAATTATAAATGTTCTATCTGACATATTTGGTGGTTTTGAGTTACCAAGACCATGAGGTCAGAAACCAAATGTTCTATCTGCTCTATCAAAATCGTAAGATTATTCGGAGTCGTTATCAAGATATTCAAAGACTCGCATTTGACAAAGCTTGACATGTTGTGAAACTCAAAATCTTTAACGTCAAATTTCTCAAAAGTAGGAACTGAGCAGATAAAAAACTTTGTTTGCAACAAACATTCTTATGTTCTTACCTTCTCGCAATCCTGAAACACAACGTAAACTTTAACCCTTTACTTTCCCGTTTACATTCTTCGCTAACAATGGCAGCCTATCCCTTTCCCTTCTGCAGTTCACATGTTTGGTGTTTTAGTACAAATTTTACGGCACTTGCAACACAGTAAAGTCATATGGCAGATTTCACGGTAAGGGCCTGGGAGACAGTTTGAAACTTTCATTTTGAATAAAAATTACCAAAAACATCACTTTGCTATTTGTTTTGTTTTATGTCATTGTTTGAACGATTATTAAACAGGAAAATCAAGAAAATGTGTTTGCTTTAATTATTTATGGGTCAAATATTACTTTAAAGGGCTTCAAACGCCAAGATCCGGTCCTACGGCAATTCCCAACTTTCACCAGGTTCACAGCATGTTCGTATTTCATATGAAAATCTTTGATATCGACAAATCCATGAGTGTATTATGAAATTAGAAACCACCAGTTGGCTAAAAAACAAAAAAAAAATGTTGTACGTGACTTTGATCAAATTTGCCAAGCCAGAAAAGTCAAGGTCATTTTTAAGCCTCGTAAGGCAGTACTTTTCCGCTGAAACAACAACACTTTTTGAACTTCCAAAGTGTTTAATCGTACTTTTTTTGGTTTGTATCAGTAAAGTAGGCATTTGAATTTTATTTCAGAGGATATTTGTTAATTTTTCCGAAAAATTATGAAAATTTGGAGCCGTCTTTAAAAATCCACTCTTTGTAAGACTTGAAGAATGGACGTTTGAAGTCGGCACTTTCCGTAGTTTTCCGACAAACGCCGACGACCTGATACGAAACTGAGGCTTTCTAGTTTAGCGTCAGTAGCGGGTCTCTTGAACTGTGTTTGTGTTTTCGCCCAAGGTAAGTGTTTTGCAATGTTTTTTACCCCTTTTTTTTTGTAAGACTGCGACGACCGCGATTTGGCGACCGCGATATGAAAGCAAAAAACCCACTTCAACTCCTGTTTTCTTGACAGTTACAAGTAAATGATTATTTTTACGAGTGCAACATCGTATACCAGTTATCGATACATGACGCTAGCGGCTTTGTTGGTCAGTTAGCTGGTCATTGTCTCAACAGGACCTTCGAATGTTCAATTTCGGTACTTTTTAGTGCGGTCGTCCCAAGCCCAGTCTTACCATACATCGCGGTCGTCCCAAAGTGAGTCTTGTAATAGCGCGGTCGTCCCAAAGTGAGTCTTATAATAGCGCGGTCGTCCCAAAGTGAGTCTTATAATTGCGCTGTCATTTTGTTTGGACAAGAAGATGGTGATTTGGAATGATATTTTATGGCATTTTTATTTTCTAAAATCTTTAATAACGTGGTTTAGTGTTCTTGATTCCACGGAAATTAATTCCAAGTTGATTTAAATCTAATTTTGTCTAAATCTCTATTTCATATTCGGATAGATCTAGAATCTAGATGATACTCCATTGCTTTACTTAATTTCAAACATATCCCATTATATTTGCTGCACTGTCCATTTTAGATGCCTTCCAATTCCACCCAACTTCGCCATAAATGGAAAGCTGAGGAGCCTGAGAAGTATGAGGCTCATCTTGAGAAGGAAAGACTTCGATCCAAAGCGAGACGAGATGCAAAGAAGGCGAAATGGGACACCGAGCCCCATACAAGAGCTATGATAGCTGAAAAGGAGAAGGAAAGGGAGCAGAGAAGGTTTGTTTGTGTCCACAAGACATAATTAGCAACTCATTTAAATCTACTTTTGTGAATTTTTAGCTGGAGCAAATTTTTCTACAGCCAGTGGCAAACATTAAGCAACTCAATCCCAGCCCCCTTTTTCATGTACATGTGATGATGTAAAATGTTTTTGTTTTTTCAGCAGACATATGGGCAAACAATTTAATTTGTATATTTGAATCGTTGGTCACTATTTTCACACACCAGTACCATTTTGTCGTTTCCAGGATTCGAATGAAGAGAATGGCACAGAGGAGAAGAGCTGAAGAAAGGAGGGAGCTCCGCCGTGACTGCAACAGCTCAGTGGATGAGGACAGGCCAAAGAAGAAACCGAAGGACATGACTGAGGAGGAAAGACGAGCCCATGTTAATGAGCTCAGGCGCCAATCAAGAGCTCGTCAGAACCCCCAGAAAAAAAGATGGGCCAAAGTTAAAAATGCAGAGTATCAGAGGCAGTATAGAGAACGGCAAAAGGATTCGACACAAATGCAGCCTGCCACCACTGCCCCAGTGGCCCAGCCTCAACCAGCCCCAGTGTTCGCCTCACCCCCACCTTCCACCACAGCCCCAGAGTTCGCCTCGCCCCAGCCTCGCCCGGCCCCGGTGTTCGCCGCCTCACCCCCACCTTCCACCACAGCCCCAGAGTTCGCCTCGCCCCAGCCTCGCCCGGCCCTGGTGTTCGCCGCCTCACCCCCACCTTCCACCACAGCCCCAGAGTTCGCCTCGCCCCAGCCTCGCCCGGCCCTGGTGTTCGCCGCCTCACCCCCACCTTCCACCACAGCCCCAGAGTTCGCCTCGCCCCAGCCTCGCCCGGCCCCGGTGTTCGCCGCCTCACCCCCACCTTCCACCACAGCCCCAGTGTTCGCCTCGCCCCAGCCTTTGCCCCCAGCAGTGTGTTCCTCCCCCCATCTTCGTCCTGTCACTACCCCAGTATTTGCCTCCTCATTCCTCAACGCTCTGGACTTATCAACATCAGTCCCCAGACAGTCCCCGCTTCCTGTAACATCAGCTGCACCGCCCTCAACAACTCCCATAAGGGCGAGTAAAACAATGAGGAACTTGTCATCGCACATTAAATCGGACATTAAAAAGAGAGTGAGAACCCCTGAGGAGTATGCCCATGTTGTGCGACACCTGGCGACTCCCAGGACTCCAGAAAAGAGGAGGGCCCTACTTGCTGTAGGGGTACAGCAGCAAGTCGATAGGCCATTACGACCTGTGCCTCCGCAGAAGGTACAGCCCAGTAGAAGGAAGCGTACTCCATCACTGGTTCAGACTCGAGCTTTCCGTGATGTGCAGGTAACGACTTTCAATATTTCTTTTAACCTTTTCATTCGTACGTATATATATGAATGAAAGTTATTACTACCAATCTAAGTGGGGTCCTACTTTTGTGTCTAGGTATGTTTTTTTTCTGCCCATTCATTGATGGGCATCCAGCAACACTTTTGTGAAATGACCTTTGATGTTTTGAAAAGCATTTCAGTATTTGAAGACAAAACTTGACTGTCACATACACTGCATTTCACTTTGAATGAAGTTTTCAAATGGAATTTTGTCATCAATAATCATTTCAATGGATTGTCCATGTTGCTAAAATATTCACTTCATAATTTATCCGCAGGCTTTCTATCTGCGGCAGGATGTGGCCAGAGTTTTGCCTCATAAGAGGTATGCCACGAAGGCTGGCCCAGGGCGGATCATGCTGATGACGCTAAAAGAGGCCTTCATTTTGTTCAAGGTACATATTTTAGGAAACCTCTCTACATTTGATCTTCTTTATTAGCTATTGGTAATTATTTCAAAAGGCATGCGTTTCTGAACAAAAACTTTTGGTCTCTTACATCAAATCAAGAATTCATATTGTCTATATTATGTGAAAACATTTTGTTCAAGTAATAATGCCATTTTTATTATTTTGGTTTCCTTTCAGAAGGAGAATCCAGATGCCGCAGTTGGATTCACGAAGTTCACCACCCTCCGCCCAAAGACAGTCCGACTGATTGGGCAAGGCACAGCGGAGACATGTGCATGCATGTACTGCCTCAACGTCCGGCTAAAAATAGAGGTCCTCAATCGAGTGATGGCTCGCAATCTAGAAGATTTCCGGATGCCGCCTGAAACTCGATTGTTGGACCTTCTATTGTGTCCTAAGGAAGCAGGCAGTGACTGGCACCACCCTGCTTGCCTAGAAGGTAGGCCTATGTTTTGTTGTGTCATTCATTGTTACTCTTATTGCAAGTCGCCTGTTAGACAAGAATTTGAACAAAGGAAAGGATACTTTTAACTGCCTATTTTTATATTTTACAATTTTGGTTACAGGAAAATGCAGTCAATGCCAGGACCCGTCAAACTTCCTACAAGGACAGTTTGGCCGTTATGAGGCCACCATCACTCCCTGGCAGCATTGGGAGCGCATATCCAAGGAGGGGAGAATGAGGCTTGAACTTCTGACCAAGCAAGGGACTCTGGAGTAAGTTTCTTATGAGCTGAATTATTTTGAGCCCAATTTTCCAGGTCCTGTTTTATTTATTAATTGTAGAAAGCACTGAAGTATTATGAAAGGTTTTGATACTTTAATAAAGATATTTGCAGGTAACCATGGTTATGTTCAACCTCTATAGTTTCTTGTTTGGACCTTCAGCTGAGATGTAAAACCACTTTCTAGGAAAGGTGGAAAATAAAATACACACTCCCTTTAATTTTGAAAATGACACTAAATAGTATAATGTTCTCTCCCACAGCACTGAAAGCAGTATTAACTTTGCTTGATTGATGGTTTATTATTTCAACCATATTCCACTTTCTTTGACAGGGAACTCCTGGAGGAGTTCATAAGAAAGGACCTCCTCCAGCCAACCCAGGGAAACACCTTTGTTCGCCACCTCCACACCTTTTGGCAGTACCGCCAGTACTGCCATCTGAAGGACACCCTTCAGGCAGACGAAGCAATCATGGTGATGGACTTTGCCGAAAATAGGAAAGCCTCATATACCGTTGAGGTGAAGAGTGCCCATTTCGGCAAGTCTCAGATCACCATGCATCCCATCGTCTGCTTCTACCGAAGTGGTGAAGGACTAGTGAGGCACAGCATGGTTTTCATGTCAGACGATATTTGTCATGATTATCATGCTGTGCATCATTTCACTGTGATGTCCTTGGAGGCTTTGGCCAAGGCAGCCCCCACTGTACAAAAAATGTACATTTTCAGCGATGGCTGTGCTGGCCAGTACAAAGGAAAGGGCACCTTTGCTGACCTTAGCCTGTACACTGGTAAGAAAATATTTTCATCGGTTGTGCGGTCTTATCCCGCTCTTTGTCTTTTCTATGTTGTTGGCTTTTTTTTTTTTTTCAATATAAATTTATGCCCTTTTTGTTAAAAAGTACCCACATCTCGCATACATGAATTATGATGTACTCTGTGCCCCTATTTCATCACAACATTGAGATATTTCAGGTACAGTTCTACTGTTTTCCCTTCTCAGGCCAAAAGATACAGCGCATTTTCTTTGGGTCAGAGCATGGGAAAGGGGAGGCTGACGGTGAGACTGGGGTCATCAACCAGGCTGTGGACCGGGCGGTGACCTCAGGGAAGCTCACCGTCAAGGATGCTGGAGACCTCTTTGCCTGGTGTAACAGAGAGCTGGTCAGATCTCTGGACGGTTTCCGACGGGAATTCTTCCTGGTTGGAAAAAATGAAATCCTAAGGGACCGTCCAGAGACTGATGTGATCACCATCCCTGGGACCCGGAGGATCCACCAGGCGGAGAGGGTCTCCAACTACATTATAAGGACAAGGACGCTGGCATGCTTCTGCCCTGCCTGTCGAAGGGATGAAGGTGGATGCCACAACCAGGCATATGTGGGCACCCACATTATCCACAAGATCCGACCAAGGTGAGGGATAATTTTTTCCTATAAAACTAATGATAATAATAATTTCTACCTCTACTGATGTTTGCATGAACTCATTGATATTTACATGTGTGTGTGTGTGTGTAGTGTGTGTGATGTAAAGCAACTTTTTGTATTTTTGTTTTATGAAACAGCCACCCCAGTGTCCTTAACGAGGCATTTTTGGAGGACCCAGAGCCTTCTACTTCCCAGCACAAGGAAACGGAGTCCACCACCTTGGATCGAACTGAGCCAAGGATTGGCGACTTCGTTTCAATTACATACACTGTTGGAAGGAAGCAACTCATGTACAATGCTGTTGTAAGTTTTTCTTTTCTTTGTCTGAATTGTACATTTTTCAGTGGAAATTTTTTTTCTGTTTCATTGGGGTTTTTTTTGTTTTGTTTCAGCTTGACATTTGTTTACCATGTTTCATTTTTGTTTTTGTTTTTTCAGTTCAACACTTTTTTGCCATGTTTTGTTTGTTGTTTGTTTTTGTTTTTCAGTTCAATATTTCTATACGTTTCCCTTTTTTTTTTTGCAGGCAGATATTTCTCTATTTTTTTTTCCATTGTTTCATTTCATTATGTAATCCACTAAACAGTTATAATAATCAATGTTTTATCCTTCGAAATTGGTGTTAAAATCCATGCCATACCTATTTTATCATATGGAGACAACTGGTGATTTTAAATTTAGTCTTGATAAAAGAATAGATTTCAAAAGTCGCAATTTTGATTAAAGTCTTTTATATGGGTAAATCTCTATAATTCTTTCCATTTCTTTTTTGCAGGTCATTCCACCACAAGAGGTTCTAGAGGATGGAGAGCTCCTTGTTTCCTTCATGAGGAAACAAGGGGCTTCTTTCATTTTCCCTCATGTACCAGAGATATGTGTAGTACACCTCGAGGAGGTTGTGGTCCTCCACCCTCCGACTATAGACAATCGGGGGAGACATTTTTTTGATTAATTTTTTTTTTTGAATGTTTTTTGTTGTTGTATTTGGTGGGGAGGGTGTTATTGAATATTGGAATACAAAATCTTTTCAACTGTGGCTGTGTTTTCATGGATTGTGATGTTCTTTCTGAAACTTTGGATTATTTTGGACGTTGCGGAAATTCTGAGGTGAGGTTGCTTTTTTGTTAATATTTTTTTTCCTGAACCTTTGCTGACTCTTTAGTTCACATATTTGAATTCCCCTTTGAAAGAGCTTTAATTTGATATATGATACATCTATCTGGACAAAGATTGAAAAAATCAAAAAAATTTTGAAAAGTGGGAAATCTGTGGGACCTTACCGTGAAATCTGCCATATAAGTGTCGAAGACTAGAGGTGTTACAAGAGAGTAACAAACACAAAAAAGGAGAGGAGGTAAGGATGATAGACGTTAAGATAGGAAAGAAGAAGCAAACGACACCAGAGCGCCCACCAACCACCCACTGACACAGTGTTGGAAAAACAAAAACAAGAGTCAGCCAGCCAGACAGACAAATCACCGGTGCCGCGCCCTCACCTGTGTGTAAGTCTTGTGCTCAATCAGTTTCTCGGTGGCGCGGTGCAGCAGTCCTACGTGCGGGTCAGCGCGCACCACCGTCTCCCCCTCCAAGGTCAGCACCAGCCGCAGCACGCCGTGAGCCGCCGGGTGCTGGGGGCCAAAGTTCAAGGTGATGTTCTCCACTTGCTTCTCCGTCTCTGCCACTCTCACTGTGGGGGAGACCACGGAGGGGGGGGGGGGGGGAGATAGAACAGTCAATAAACAACGGTTTGGTGAATATCTTAACAATAAAGACACAAGACTCAAATAACACATGTACACATGTTTAGTTTCAGTAAAGTTTTACAGTGCTCGCGACTGCATAAGGTCATATTTATAAGTGCCAAAGATTAGAGGTGTTACAAGAGAGTAACAAACAAAAAAGGAGGAGAGATAAATGAATGATGTATGATAAGACAAGTCAAGACAAGACAAGACAGATAAGATTATTATATCTTATAAAATAAGACAAAGATAAGATAAGAAATTATCCTTTGCTTTACAGAATAAATAAATAATTGTAGATATCCATAAAAGACTTACACTGTATTACTTACACAAAAGTATTTCAAAATATTTATTAAAAGAGAAATGTGAAAGCTGACAATAAATACATTACAAGTCATATTATATCAGAAGCATCTCAGACATTATCACAGTTTTTTGAAAGTTAGAGGGGGCTATCAGAAAATCGCCAGCCATCAACTTTGCTATGCACACAGGCATTGTTTTATTTTTCTTTGGTTTAAAGTGTTTTACGGCGCTCCCAACAGCATACAGTCATATGAGTGCGCAGGACACATTTAACATTTTCAGTTGGTAGGAAACTTTTAATTTTCCCGGGTGGTGGCCGAAGCCTACTCTATCAATTTAAGACCACCAAGAGATCTTTAACGTGCAAACTAGCACACGGGACCTCCGAGATTATTTGCCCTTGTCCGAGAAAGCTAGGGGTAGGGGGTGGGGGCAGAAAGCAGACGACAGAACATTGCGAGAGAACAGGAAAGGAGATGAAAGTAGAGGAGACAATTTTAGAGAAGACAATTTTTCTGTCGCTACCCGGATGCGAACCCGGGACCTTTGAACAAGAGAGGAACACCTTAACCTGTAGGCCACGAGAGCCCCCAGGGACAGCAGGAAGTACGTACAGTTGTAGGCCGGCAGCTCCCACTCTGTCTCAGGAGGAACCAGGTATGGCTTCTTGAACTGCTCCATGTACTCGCCGTCCGGCATCCACGTTTTACTCGCATGGCTGCAGAAGAAGAGACAAACCAATTGTATAGAGTGTACACGACACCATCTATAAGTCAATTTATTTCCATACATCTAGTATCTATTCTAGATCTAGTAGATCTACCTAAAAATAAAGTGCAGAGTATGGTTTCAGCTGTCGAAAAAAATTACACCCACAAGTCAAGATATTCCGGTTGTAGCCCCAATGATAACTATGGACAATGGAGTGTGGAGTTTGGTTCCATTGACGACTTGTTCTGCTTCTAAATGCAAATAGGCCTAGATCTAGAATCTAGATCTATATCTAATCTATTTTTTGATGCGTGTGTGCTGATATAATATTAATACGATAGTTGACGCACGGTGAGCGAGAGATTTTAAACCTAATTGCAAAACATCAAATTGTGGTTAAATTGACACCCCCCCCCTATTTTTATAAAAGATCTGGGAGGCAGCAGCCCCCCCCCCCCCCCTGAAAATCACCTTGTTAAAATTTTTTTAAACAAAACAAAACATCCTACTGCTCTACTGAACTGAGCAGCGCATCTCCGAAAGACTAGACTAGGCCTAGATATCTAGACTAGACCTCTTCAAAACCGGAGAATACCAATAGGTCAACTTTCAGGAGAAAGCTGGTGTTTAGAATCTTGAGGACTTGAGTTTCAATACACTGTGTCTATCATTTTACAGGAGATCCTTTTTTTGGTTCCTAACTCAAAGCAAGTTCTGATTCTGATTTTTCGCTTTTTACAGCCAAGGTCAAGCAAGCGAAATGGTTAGGAAAAAGACAAAATAAAAGATTTGAAAATGTTGTGCTCTTAAACAAGTTATTAATATCCATACCGGACTGATGAAACAGCTGGTGCATGAGAAAGCACTGCCTTTCGCAGAAAAATAGAAGGGCCAACTTTTCGTAACACACTGCTAAGAGCAGCCATTTTGACAGACGAAAGCCGAAAACCTACGACAGCGCGGCCAGATTTTTCCAGCTACAGTAGTATGAAAATTTGATAGCTTTCAGCCATGCAAAAGTCTAATCTTGTTTTATTTCATCTCACATTTTCAAATAAAACCAGATATATAGAGTTTCAATATAGTCATGCAGAGAACAATAGGGGCCTATACTTTTACAGTTTTTGTAGTTTAAGAAAATTTATCACTACAACAACTTGTTTCAGGAATTTACAAAACACAACTATCAAATTGCCAAGTTGGCAGACCAAAAACGAACCATAACACAAGGGAGACGACCGTAAATATTCGTCCTCAAAGAAAAGGCCACTTACACAATTCGTCCTCAAAGAAAAGGCCACTTACACAATTCGAAGATTAACATAATAATCTACTACATGTATTATCTAAAAAGCTTTCGTTTAGTTATTTTCTTCCACAATTAGGAGGAAATGAGCTCAGGAACTTTGAAAACCTTATTCACTTACGTTTTCTCGTCTGCTTCAAAACAAATGATTTTTTTCAGCATTAGGGCCTACAATCTAGCATTAAAATAGAGACACACATAAATATATAGGTACATTCATAACTTAGCCTACTTAGAAGGGACTTGAAAAATATATTATAATCAAACTTTTTTTTGCAGCCTTTAAGTCTAAGTATAGGCCTATTTTTTCTTTGGTTGTCGTGCCTCGCTTCGGCAATGATGATCACGACGATGCCCTTCCAAAAACAATCAATAATAAACAATCAAACAAACATAAACGAACAATAACATTTAAAAAAAATTAAAAATAACAGAAACAACACCAATCCCCCCCAAAAAAAAACAAACAAACAAACAAAACAACAACAAACAACCCCAACCAAACATAAAACCCCGCCCGGAGAAAAATCGAT